>NC_136624.1:2786477-2911477 GCF_933228915.1 Telmatherina bonti
AGGAGAGGCACCGCTGACCGACACCTCTCTTTCTACCACTGCGACCCTCTTGACGGTTGCCAAAGAGTTCCCCTTATTTAAAAATCCAGAACTTGACAGGTATGTAAGGATCAGTGTGTTGGATTGTTGTACAGTGCCTCAACGGGATTTAAATCTAAAAGAATACATGTTCTCATCCATGTTGAAAGGAATTTGGAATAAATTTATTTGACATTGTTTTCTGTCATTTTTACAGCAGGAATCCTCAATCCTGGTTCTCATGGCCCAGCTTCCTGCAGGTTTTCCTAGTGTCCCTGCTGGAACACACCAGACTCAGACAAGCTCTGCATACCTCTACTAAACACACATCGATTTGAATCAGGTGTGTTGCAGCTGGGACGCCAGGAAAACCTGCAGGACACCGGTCTTCCAGGACCTGGACTGAGGATCCCTGTTCTACAGGATACACATGTTTCATACTGATGAAGACGCTCTCTGGCTCAGGAAACTGGAATTGTTTTCTTGTTTTTCACATCAAAATGACCAAAAACTGCATCAGATTTACACACAAGTTCTAAATGCACATGAAGCAAACCAAATTACAAATCATACAAAAACATCAAACTATTCTATTTCTTTCCTGATAAAAACAACCAGATGAGACTAAAATATTGGTCAACACAGAGCAACGTTTGGTTTTCAGGCTGGCGTGATCCCGGACGGGCAAAAATCATCTTCAACAATCCTTTTGGTCTCCTGCACAACCATTGTCAGCATATTTCCTCTCTTCTACAGTCATCTGGCAGACGCTGTTAGCAACTTACATCTGAGAAGAGATGAGTTTGGCGAGCACGCGTGTCTTTGGAGGGTGGGAGGACGTATAGAACCGTGCTGACTGCTATGCTGACCGCTACGCCACCATGCGGCCGGGAGGGAGACGGGTTTGGGCTCGGTATGCGGGGTACAGTCGCTACGACGTCGTCAGGAAACATGCGTGTGGGGTGTAAACATGGAAACATATGGTAGCACTTAGATTCAACGGCAGTCATCAGGTTGATGCCCATGTGATCTGACATGGTAACTGTCAGGACGCGGTGAGACGGAATGACCTTCTGTTCGCTTCAGGGACAGCTGTCTGAAAAGGTGATTAACTGATGACATCACCAATGACTGATCCATATTTCTGTGTTTGTAGAACATTATGGCTCATGTTCAGCCTGCACTGATCAGAAGATAAGCTTGCTGGTAAAATTGGAATCATTCATGCTCAGCAGGCAGGTCTGAACACGAAGCATTTACCGGTCCTGCTGACTGTTTACACAGGTAATGTGCGTGTGTGTGTGTGTGTGTGTGCGTGTGTGTGTGTGTGTGTGGCATCTGTGTGTTATACAAAATGTATGAAGAGCTGCTGCGTAGGAATATCAGTGCTAGAGCTACAGGACACTGATAGCTGTGTGACCTAGATCAGACTGTTAAATGACTTCAATGCTTCTTCTGCTCCCAGCTGGGCTCCTCTTTGAAAATTAAGATGTGTTTTTCCCAGTATATTAAATATTCTATATGCATGTAAATGACTTTTCCCAACACGTCCTGCATCCTGACCTTATGCCATAGCTACGGCACAGAAAGGTTTGTATTCCAGCTCCTGCTGGCTAGAAGGGAGTCTATGAGCTGTCTTTTTTCTGTCTTCTATCCATCTATAGTTTGTTCAATAATCCTTCATTCAAATGGGGGCTTGAGACGGGGCCAACGCCTCTTCCAGCAGTTACAAGGCTGAGCGGCAGGTAAACCCTGAACAGGTCACCAGTCCACTGCAGTACTTTCCTCTAACGGCAGAACAAAGTGCTCTGCATCACCAGCAATCTTTCCATTACATCTAGAATTGCACAAAATCTAAATATCACAGTAAAAATGCTCATGCCCCCAGATGTGATGTAAGGTGTCATGTGACCAGTTCATTTCCGGTAAAGACAGCTCCGTATGGAACACCCAACAGCAAACTTTTTTTTTTTTTTACAATGAATTAGAAAAGAAAATGAGGGAAAAAAAAGGCTTGGAAAGGCCGTGGCAAATTCTCCACAGCAGGTGGAAAACGCCTGAATAACGCCACCATACGTTCTCCTGGAAGGAGTTCATGACAATTCAGCCAAACCAAGAAAAACAAGCCGCTTTGACTTGATGTAATTCTTGTGAAATAGTGAAAACTAAGTCTTTCTGACACAGACCGTATATGAAAGATGGACAGAGCCCTCAGTGAAGCCAATGCAGAAGTGCATAAAGCTGCAGTTCCCCCTTCATCCACTAGGGGCTGCAAAACAGAGCAAATCCCCATAGACTCCCATGTTAAAAAGACCAACTTCACAGCAGGAATAAACATGTTTACAGCAGGAATAAACATGTTTACAGCAGGAATAAACATGTTTACAGCAGGAATAAACATGTTCACAGCAGAAATAAACAAGTTTACAGCAGGAATAAACATGTTTACAGCAGGAATAAACATGTTTACAGCAGGAATAAACATGTTTACAGCAGGAATAAACACGTTTACAGCAGGAATAAACATGTTTACAGCAGAAATAAACACGTTTACAGCCTGGTTGAAAAATCCATTTTAGGTTTAATAGGTCAGGTTTACCTTCATGACAACTGCGGGGGGAGTGAATTTTTTTCTAACTCGTCCGTTTAAAAGTAATTTAATCTCAAAATTCAGCATATTTAGGGGCGTTTCCTTTTGATTGACAGGTACCGATCTCCCGCTTCAAGTCAGAAGAACGTAGAACAACCGTGGTTTTTAGCCGGTTAACAATGTGACTTAGCTTTAGCCCGCTTACCTCCGTTAGCTGGTTAGCTCCTGTTATCTTTGGGTTAGCTCTTAGCTACAGAAAGCTCGATGTCAATCATCCAATAAAAAAAAGTCTTATTGCTGTCAGGGAGAGCTCTTCCTGTCTCAGCGTAACTCTGACAACTGTTGGCACTAAAAGTTGCTAAACGTGTCCGTTGGCACTTCTTTAGAGAAAAAAAGTCACACAGGAGGAACTAAAGTACCTCTCAGAGTCCACTTCAGTTTTCCCAAGATATCTGGAAGGCATACTGTGGGACTGAAGGAGTTTTTATTTGGTTTCAAAATGTTAATAACCTCAGTTTAGATCATCATCCAGCCTCCGCTGATCAACCATACTGACGTTTATGGCCATGTCATTCTGTTTTTTTTGCTTACATAATTGGAAAAACTGAAATATGAGAGATAGTGTCTTTAAAGGAGCCGTGAAGGGACCAAAAATTCAGTCCTGAATCCATTTAACAGTGATAAGGACACTTCTCACCCAATAAAGGACAATAAACTCCAACTAAATCACTGCATGCAAAATCTGATGGCGACAAATATGTTTGGCTTTGGACGCTGCCGCTCACGCAGCAGGGACGATTCATGTCTCTGCTCAGGCTGCCGCCCCGCGACCCAAACCCGGATACCAGCATGGATGACCTTAAATATCTGCGTCAGAATAACAGACATGGATTTTTCACACCGGTCCATGGGATGGATTGGGAAAAAGTCGTGCTCTCGGCAGCATTCTGGGCCTCACTCGAGACTACACGGCGGCTGTTCGCCAACAGCCAAAAAATATATAAACCTGTGGAAAAACTGGGTCAGGGTTTCGGAAACTGAATCAGACAAACTGGTCCAGAGAGACTGGATTACTGGACGAATTGTCACTGCAATCTGTACAGGCATTCCGGATGTGCTTCCCAAGCTGCATTCAGCTTCCCACCAGCAAAGAGGCTTCCGCTCGCATCACATGGGCACGCATGCAGCGCTCACACCTGACATTCTTCACTGATCACCATGACGATGCTCAGCTCATCAGCTTGGGATTTTTCTGTCTTTTTTTTTCAGTTGGAAATGTTCGAAGTAGTCATTTAGTTCTTCTGTTTGTTATTTCAGGTATTACATCAGTAAAGTTTAGGATTTAATCTCCACCTTCCTCTACGCAGACACGGAGCAATAATATCACATTTACATCTAAATTTAGCATTAAAGCTGTTTGGAAGTGGGACATTAAGTGCCCCCACAACTGTGGGGGTTAGGGTTTTTTTCTAACTCGCCCGTTTAAAAGTAATTTAATCTTGAAATTCGGCATATTTAGGGGCGTGTCCTTTTGATTGACAGGTACCTGATCTCCTGCTTCAAGTCAGAAGAACGTAGAACAACCGCGGTTTTTAGCCGGTTAACAACATGACTTAGCTTTAGCCCGCTTACCTCCGTTAGCTGGTTAGCTCCTGTTAGCTCCGGGTTAGCTCGGTTAGCTCTTAGCTACAGAAAGCTCGGAGTTCGCTCGATGTCAATCATCCACCATGACGCTCACAGCCCCCCTCTCAGCTCCACCTCTTTGCCCATATTTGTATTTTCCGGGTGAGACAACGCGCATGCCCCTGCTAGAAACCTATAGGTGACGTCACAGTGGCTCCGCCCATCTTTTTATATACAGTCTTTGGGACCAAAGCCCCGCATCTGTTCAGATCAGAGCTCTGACGTGGTCTGCAAGGTTTTATCACAAACATTTTCAATCATTTGAAAAAATGCTGGATTTGCTTTGCAGCTTTCTCTCCCTTTCATGAGGATCTTGTCAGTATTTTGGGGAAGGAGACGGCACGCTACCAGCTTCTCTAAACTCTGACCACTGTATTTTAACTTGCACAGATTTAGCCAATCACACCACAGCACCTCCACACAGGTAGTCCCGGTCAGCCAATGACACGGCAGCACCTCCACACAGGTAGTCCCGGTCAGCCAATCACACGGCAGCACCTCCACACAGGTAGTCCCGGTCAGCCAATCACACGACAGCACCTCCACACAGGTAGTCCCGGTCAGCCAATCACACGGCAGCACCTCCACACGGGTAGTCCCGGTCAGCCAATCACACGGCAGCACCTCCACACGGGTAGTCCCAGTCAGCCAATCACACGACAGCACCTCCACACAGGTAGTCGCGGTCAGCTAATCACACGGCAGCACCTCCACACAGGTAGTCGCGGTCAGCTAATCACACGGCAGCACCTCCACACAGGTAGTCCCGGTCAGCCAATCACACGACAGCACCTCCACACGGGTAGTCCCAGTCAGCCAATGACACGACAGCACCTCCACACAGGTAGTCGCGGTCAGCTAATCACACGGCAGCACCTCCACACAGGTAGTCGCGGTCAGCTAATCACACGGCAGCACCTCCACACACGTAGTCCCGGTCAGCCAATCACACGACAGCACCTCCACACAGGTAGTCCCGGTCAGCCAATCACACGGCAGCACCTCCACACAGGTAGTCCCGGTCAGCCAATGACACGACAGCACCTCCACACAGGTAGTCCCGGTCAGCCAATCACACGGCAGCACCTCCACACAGGTAGTCCCGGTCAGCCAATCACACGGCAGCACCTCCACACAGGTAGTCCCGGTGAAAATGACTTGCTGAAGTTCCAACTGAGCATCAGGATGAGGAAGAAAGGACATATTCACCACACACACAGTTACTCTGCCACGGTGTTCCACCAGCTGCTTATTTTTCTGACTTATTTTTATCTAACGTAGGAAGATTTGCATTAGACTGATTTATAAATGTACACATCCCATCAGAATATAGATATTGTAGTTTATGTTACAGTGGTATAGTGGTTGTGGCAGTGGTTAGCATTGTGGCCTCACAGCGAGAATGTCACTAGTTTGATCCTCGGCCGGGGAGGGGGTTGTACAGTGGTCTTGTTATAAATGTCAATATAGTTGATCAGCTGATGTGGAATGATGAGCCACCTGAGGTTTTTCTCATTTGGATCTCATTTGGAAAATTACTGATATAGACAGACTGACAGACAGACTGGTAGGTAGACAGACAGACAGACAGACAGACTGGTAGGTAGACAGACAGACTGGTAGACAGACTGGTAGGTAGACAGACAGACAGACAGACTGGTAGGTAGACAGACAGACTGGTAGACAGACTGGTAGGTAGACAGACAGACAGACAGACAGACAGACTGGTAGACAGACAGACAGACAGACAGACAGACAGACAGACTGGTAGGTAGACAGACAGACAGACAGACAGACTGGTAGGTAGACAGACAGACAGACAGACTGGTAGACAGACTGGTAGGTAGACAGACAGACAGACAGACAGACAGACAGACTGGTAGGTAGACAGACAGACTGGTAGGTAGACAGACAGACAGACAGACAGACAGACAGACTGGGAGGTAGACAGACAGACAGACAGACTGGTAGGTAGACAGACAGACTGGTAGGTAGACAGACAGACAGACAGACAGACTGGTAGGTAGACAGACAGACAGACAGACAGACAGACTGGTAGGTAGACAGACAGACAGACAGACAGACTGGTAGGTAGACAGACAGACAGACAGACTGGTAGGTAGACAGACAGACAGACAGACAGACAGACTGGTAGGTAGACAGACAGACAGACAGACAGACTGGTAGACAGACAGACAGACAGACAGACTGGTAGACAGACAGACAGACAGACAGACAGACTGGTAGGTAGACAGACAGACAGACAGACAGACTGGTAGACAGACAGACAGACAGACAGACTGGTAGGTAGACAGACAGACAGACAGACAGACTGGTAGACAGACAGACAGACTGGTAGGTAGACAGACAGACAGACAGACAGACTGGTAGGTAGACAGACAGACAGACAGACAGACAGACTGGTAGGTAGACAGACAGACAGACAGACAGACAGACTGGTAGGTAGACAGACAGACAGACAGACAGACTGGTAGGTAGACAGACAGACAGACAGACAGACTGGTAGACAGACAGACAGACTGGTAGGTAGACAGACAGACAGACAGACAGACAGACAGACAGACTGGTAGGTAGACAGACAGACAGACAGACAGACTGGTAGGTAGACAGATAGACAGACAGACAGACAGACAGACTGGTAGGTAGACAGACAGACAGACAGACTGGTAGGTAGACAGATAGACAGACAGACAGACAGACAGACTGGTAGGTAGACAGACAGACAGACAGACAGACTGGTAGACAGACAGACAGACTGGTAGGTAGACAGACAGACAGACAGACAGACAGACTGGTAGGTAGACAGACAGACAGACAGACAGACTGGTAGGTAGACAGATAGATAGACAAACTTTTCAGTATTTGTGTGAATATTTGTAGATTTTTCCATCTAAATTGAGACAATGTGCAGCTTTCAGGTGTAAAATGCAGAATTTATCCATTATGTCTAGTTTTACTAGTTAGGAAACAACTAACAAGTGGGGGGGGGGGGGGGGGGGGGGGGGGGTGCAGCCCTATGGGTGATTTATTAAGTCTGAGAGGTGAAAGTGTGCGCGTGATAGTTAACAATTAACCCCAGCGGCCACTGAGCTGAAGAAGATGTGAGGATGAGGAAGAGTGAAAGTAAGGGGAGCAGATGGGGGGGGGGGGACTTACAGCCAGTTGCTCGCGCTGGCCGACAGCAGCGCGCAGCAGAGAACCAGGACGCCTTCCCGGCTCATCGTGTCGGACCGCTGGGAGGAGCTGCAGGGATCCCGCGGGGGACAGGAGGCTGCTGGACACGTCGGAGGGTCCTGCTGATGTTAATCCATCGTCCCGCATCCAGCGGCTCTTCCACCGGGGGGGGGGGACGGTTCTCCCGTCCCTCCTCCTGCCCGTGCGCGCTCACAGGGACGTGCAGAGGAGCTCGAGCGCAGTAAAAACTCGGCAGAGACGGTCCTGTCTGCGGGATCTTCCTCCTCTTCACTGTGAGCCTCGTCGCCCTGTCGGGCAGAACAGCTCTCTGGGACACATGGAAACACGCGCACACACTCCGCTCCTCACACACCGACGTCTCGGAGTGTGTCTGCAGGAGGAGAGTGTGTGTGAGCTGACTTTGGAGAAGGGGCGGCGCGAGGACATGGAGGCATGGCAGCGAGATGGGACTTTCTCTTTTTTTCCTTCTTCAGGGGGTAAAGGAGGCGGGTTCAGTGTGTGCGTGTGTGTGTGTGTGTGTGGGGGGGGGGGGGGGGGGGGGGGGGGGAGTACAGGGTGGCAGGGGTGGATGTTAGTGAATGGATGTGCTATAACATCCTCCCAGGACACTTTTAAAACACACAGTCCTCTCTCTCTCTCTCTCTCTCTCTCTCTACACACACACACACACACACACACACACACACACACACACACACACACACACCCTGAGAACTGCTGTACTGTGTGTGACCAAACCAACATACAAAGAAGCTTTGGATGATGAAAAATGTTATTAGTCATGAAGACACAAGCAAACAAAACGCCACATTAGCAGCCGCTGCTGCCGTTGTGTTGCAGAAATAAAGTTGAGTTGAATTTACAGCCGGTCAGAGAACCTTGAACCTTTCAAAAGAACTGATACAACTTGTAAAAATCATTTCTGGAGAAAATTCCAAATAAAGTCATGGAAAAGTTTGGATATCAGCCTGAAGTGGAACCTGCAAGGACCTGTAGATGCTTTAGCTGCTAAGCTAGTTTAGCTACACAGCAAAACACACAAAAACTGCTGTATCACTGCTGATGATGTGCAGGCTGGGAAGTACAACACAGCTACCTACAGTACATCAGCTCTGGTTTGTAGTTGTAGAATGTAGTAGGATCTGTCATGCAATTTTTCCTGCATGAAAGATGCTTTTGTATTACTGCATTTCACTAGAACTCTTTGTTTCTACGCTCTGTTAGATTGACGATACGTGTTTGTTAACCATTGTTAGGCTGTGAGTGAAGTTATTGGCACATTTGTTTGTACTACTACTTGGTACCAGAACATTCCACTAGGGGGGGGCATTAATAAAACTTAGACTGGAAGAAGTTGGGCTTGGAAGCTTAACACCATTTTATGTTTTTCTTGACCTCACACAAAAGCAAATTAGGCCCTACACTGCCACCACCTACTGGTTCCTGCAGTTTGAAAACTCGTCACGTCGATTTCTGATGATGTAGTAGGCTGCAGATGAGTTCAAAAGACAGGCAGCCGCGATGAACATTAATATGTTTGATTAAAAACAAGTATGTTTTTGTCCTTAGCCTGAAGCTTCTTAGATTGCATGACGTGTGTATCAGCGACAGTTTCCTCCGCATTCCTGGGTGGACTCCAGGACAGGTTAAAGTGCTACATGTTGGTACTAAAGGAAAGCTGTAACTATGTTTTAGTGGCATAACACAGAGGCATTTTTTCCATATATCTTCACAGATTTAGCCTTTTCTCAAGATCTTAATTGTTGCACTTCCAATATTCTTTTTTGAAGAAGTTTAGCTGGACAGAGAATAACAGAACGTTATGGAACCCCAGAAGCGTTTACAGAACTCTCCCAGGCTGTGGACTGAAGGTGAGCTTCATTATGCCAACATGGCAGGATAGCAAAAGAACTCATTTCAGCATGAGGCGTTCTCTGACTGACTGAATCACATCCAGAAAGCAGGGGAGGGTATGTACCAAAGCCAGCTAACAAACACAACAGTGCCTGAAATACTGTACTTTAGTGTCTCTACAGTGCTGCAACTTCTTCCATTGAACCAGTCCAAACAAAGACAGTAAGACTTCCCTGTCCCCTGAACACTCATCACACTCAGGAGAATCCTGAAGTGTTCCCAGACCAGCCGTGAGACAGTCCTCCAAGCGTATCCAGGCTCTTCCAGTGCATGCCTAGAACATCTACCATGGGAGGAGGAAACTCCTTTCAGCCACTTGTATGAGTGATATTGTTCTTTTGGTCACTTCCCACAGCTGATGACCATGAGCGAGGGTAGGAAAGTAGATTGGTGAATAAGGAGCGGTACCTTTCAGTTCAGCTACTCCTTCACCAGCATCTGCCCTGATAATCCTGAAGATCTCCCTGTCCACCCTCCACCCCAAACCCCCGTCGAGACCATGGGATACATGAATTCATCCACTTGGGGAAGGACATCACTGTCAACCCGGACAGGACACTAAACCCTTTCCTAGTTGAGGACCACGGTCTCTGATTTAGATCACAGTCTGATTTAGACCAAAGTCTCTGATTTAGACCAAAGTCTCTAAATTAGACCAAAGTCTCTAATTTATACCAAAGTCTCTGATTTAGACCAAAGTCTCTGGTTTAGACCAAAGTCTCTGATTTATACCAAAATCTCTGGTTTAGACCAAAGTCTCTAAATTAGACCAAAGTCTCTGATTTATACCAAAGTCTCTGATTTATACCAAAGTCTCTGATTTATACCAAAATCTCTGGTTTAGACCAAAGTCTCTGATTTATACCAAAGTCTCTGGTTTAGACCAAAGTCTCTGGTTTATACCAAAGTCTCTGATTTATACCAAAGTCTCTGGTTTATACCAAAGTCTCTGATTTATACCAAAGTCTCTGGTTTAGACCAAAGTCTCTGGTTTATACCAAAGTCTCTGATTTATACCAAAGTCTCTGGTTTATACCAAAGTCTCTGATTCAGACCAAGGTCTCTGGTTTATACCAAAGTCTCTGATTTATACCAAAGTCTCTGGTTTATACCAAAGTCTCTGATTCAGACCAAGGTCTCTGGTTTATACCAAAGTCTCTGATTTATACCAAAGTCTCTGGTTTATACCAAAGTCTCTGATTTAGACCAAAATCTCTGGTTTAGACCAAAGTCTCTGGTTTATACCAAAGTCTCTGATTTATACCAAAGTCTCTGGTTTATACCAAAGTCTCTAATTTATACAAAAGTCTCTGGTTTATACCAAAGTCTCTGGTTTATACCAAAGTCTCTGGTTTAGACCAAAGTCTCTGATTTATACCAAAGTCTCTGATTCAGACCAAAGTCTCTGGTTTATACCAAAGTCTCTGATTTAGACCAAAGTCTCTGATTTATACCAAAGTCTCTGATTTATACCAAAGTCTCTGATTCAGACCAAAGTCTCTGGTTTATACCAAAGTCTCTGATTTATACCAAAGTCTCTGGTTTATACCAAAGTCTCTGATTTATACCAAAGTCTCTGATTTATACCAAAGTCTCTGATTCAGACCAAAGTCTCTGGTTTATACCAAAGTCTCTGATTTATACCAAAGTCTCTGGTTTAGACCACAGTCTCTACTTTATACCAAAGTCTCTGATTTATACCAAAATCTCTGATTCAGACCAAAGTCTCTGGTTTATACCAAAGTCTCTAATTTATACCAAAGTCTCTGATTTAGACCACAGTCTCTAATTTATACCAAAGTTTCTGGTTCATACCAGTCTCTGGTTTAGACCAAAGTCTCTAATTTATACCAAAGTCTCTGGTTTATACCAGTCTCTGGTTTATACCACAGTCTCTGGTTTATACCAAAGTCTCTAATTTATACCAAAGTCTCTCGTTTAGACCACAGTCTCTCATTTATACCAAAGTTTCTGGTTTATACCAAAGTCTATGGTTTATACCAAAGTCTCTAATTTATACCAAAGTCTCTGGTTTATACCAAAGTCTCTGGTTTAGACCAAAGTCTCTGATTTATACCAAAGTCTCTGATTCAGACCAAAGTCTCTGGTTTATACCAAAGTCTCTGATTTAGACCAAAGTCTCTGATTTATACCAAAGTCTCTGATTTATACCAAAGTCTCTGATTCAGACCAAAGTCTCTGGTTTATACCAAAGTCTCTGATTTATACCAAAGTCTCTGGTTTATACCAAAGTCTCTGATTTATACCAAAGTCTCTGATTTATACCAAAGTCTCTGATTCAGACCAAAGTCTCTGGTTTATACCAAAGTCTCTGATTTGTACCAAAGTCTCTGGTTTAGACCACAGTCTCTAATTTATACCAAAGTCTCTGATTTATACCAAAATCTCTGATTCAGACCAAAGTCTCTGGTTTATACCAAAGTCTCTAATTTATACCAAAGTCTCTGATTTAGACCACAGTCTCTAATTTATACCAAAGTTTCTGGTTTATACCAGTCTCTGGTTTAGACCAAAGTCTCTAATTTATACCAAAGTCTCTGGTTTATACCAGTCTCTGGTTTATACCACAGTCTCTGGTTTATACCAAAGTCTCTAATTTATACCAAAGTCTCTGGTTTAGACCACAGTCTCTCATTTATACCAAAGTTTCTGGTTTATACCAAAGTCTATGGTTTATACCAAAGTCTCTAATTTATACCAAAGTCTCTGGTTTATACCAAAGTCTCTGGTTTATACCAAAGTCTCTAATTTATACCAAAGTCTCTGGTTTATACCAAAGTTTCTAATTTATACCAAAGTCGCTGGTTTATACCAAAGTCTCTGGTTTATACCACAGTCTCTCATTTATACCAAAGTTTCTGGTTTATACCAAAGTCTCTAATTTATACCAAAGTCTCTGGTTTAGACCAAAGTCTCTGGTTTATACCAAAGTCTCTAATTTATACCAAAGTCGCTGGTTTATACCAAAGTCTCTGGTTTAGACCACAGTCTCTCCTTTATACCAAAGTTTCTGGTTTATACCAAAGTCTATGGTTTATACCAAAGTCTCTAATTTATACCAAAGTCGCTGGTTTATACCAAAGTCTCTGGTTTATACCAAAGTTTCTAATTTATACCAAAGTTTCTGGTTTAGACCAAAGTCTCTGGTTTAGACCACAGTCTCTCCTTTATACCAAAGTTTCTGGTTTAGACCAAAGTCTCTGGTTTAGACCAAAGTCTCTAATTTGTACCAAAGTCTCTGATTTAGACCACAGTCTCAAAACCTCTAAACACATATTTCCAAAAAAGCTTGACAGGCGTTTGGATGCAGCATCTGCGAGTGACTGTCGACAAGCGAAACCATCCCACCAGATACATTAGGGGTTGTTCCTGACATCACACCTAAACCTCACTCCTAATAGTGCATTCGGGGTGAAGAGTCTGAAGCTGGATACTGAACTCCTGCTGTGCCCTCAAGTTTCCTCTCCTGCTCACAATCACCACCAAATCTATTTTGTGGATATCACACTTGCATGTGACAGCAGCGCCAGCACTAAGCAGCTTTGACTCACTGCTTCTTCCCAAAGGCGGCATGTGTGTGTCTTTGTGTTTGTTGCAAGTCATTCAGCTTGTTGAAGTGAGCTGACTGGGCGCATGTGCCACTGCTTAAGGACACCCAAGCTCACCACCTGTGTGAAAGAAACCATTATCCCCCACGGAGTGCCAGACATATGAGTTCGATACACAGAACTTGTAGGAAGCCCCCCAACCCCACCCCCCCTTCAGAACACACACACACACACACATGAATGTGTATGACTGCTAAAGGCAGAGAGAAATAGATAAACAAGCATGGACACATGAAGCAGAGTGAAACAGGGTCATGAGAGAAAAGGTCCGAGTCAAGACATGCTCCTCTAATGACTCTCTTGTCTCCAAGGCAACAGAAGCTGGTACCCATGCCAACACAAAGGCACTCTGGGAAAGCACAGGTTTTAAATTGCTCCTAGCTTTAGAGTCCTTTGCCATCACCCCAGTAATACTAATGCTGCTTGCCGCTTTAACATTTACTCTTTGGTGATGCACACTAATACAAACACACACAAAGCAAAGCATGTCTGACACATCTCTTCCTCTGTCTGTTATTTACCATCCATCAATTGCTTTCTGCAGATGGACCTCTCACAGCAGCATTTTCACCGGTAACAGAGTGCAGGAGATCCAGCAATTTTAAGGATTAAACATGGTGTTTCCTATTTCGTTCTTAGGGCCAAGTGGCACAAGAGGAGACAATTCTTTCAGCCAATGAAAAGTTCCAGTGTTTCAAGCTTCATATTGTGGTCAGGTCAATGAGAGTGGTACGTCAGTGGAAGCAGTGCAGTAAAGTATGACGGATAAGATCAGAAATTAGGGCACACTTCCCAAATTTTGACTGGACTGCCGCTGTCTTTTCAAACTCAGCATCATTCACTGAAAACAGGGCCATCTATTGCTAAATGAACTGCCGGAAGCATCACATTGTAGTAAGAATGTCCCGTTCCACCTCATCACCATGAGAATCTCCTGTTCCACCTCATCACCATGAGAATCTCCTGTTCCACCTCATCACCATGAGAATCTCCTGTTCCACCTCATCACCATGAGAATCTCCCGTCACCTCATCATGAACAAAATCTTCTGTTCCACCACATCACCATGAAAATCTCCTGTTCCACAACATCATGATGAGAATCTCCCGTTCCACCACATCATGATGAGAATCTCCTGTTCCATGTCATCACCATGAGAATCTCGCATTCCACCTCATCAAGATGAGAATCTCGCATTCCACCTCATCAACATGAGAATCTCCCGTTCCACCTCATCACCATGAGAATCTTCCGTAACACCTCAATACCATGAGAATCTCCTGTTCCACCTCATCAAGATGAGAATCTTGCGATCCAACTCATCATGATGAGAATCTCCCGTTCCACCACATCATGATGAGAATCTCCAGTTCCACCTCATAACCATGACAATCTCCTGTTCCACCTCATCAAGATGAGAATCTTGCGATCCAACTCATCATGATGAGAATCTCCCGTTCCACCACATCATGATGAGAATCTCCTGTTCCACCTCATAACCATGAGAATCTCCCATTCCAACTCAACACCATCAGAATCTCCTGTTCCACCTCATCACCATGAGAATCTTCCGTAACACCTCAATACCATGAGAATCTCCTGTTCCACCTCATCAAGATGAGAATCTTCCGTAACACCTCAATACCATGAGAATCTCCTGTTCCAGCTCATCAAGATGAGAATCTTGCGATCCAACTCATCATGATGAGAATCTCCCGTTCCACCACATCATGATGAGAATCTCCAGTTCCACCTCATAACCATGAGAATCTCCTGTTCCACCTCATCAAGATGAGAATCTTGCGATCCAACTCATCATGATGAGAATCTCCCGTTCCACCACATCATGATGAGAATCTCCTGTTCCACCTCATAACCATGAGAATCTCCCGTTCCAACTCAACACCATCAGAATCTCCTGTTCCACCTCATCACCATGAGAATCTCGCATTCCACCTCATCAAGATGAGAATCTCGCGTTCCACCTCATCAACATGAGAATCTCCCGTTCCACCTCATCACCATGAGAATCTTCCGTAACACCTCAATACCATGAGAATCTCCTGTTCCACCTCATCAAGATGAGAATCTTGCGATCCAACTCATCATGATGAGAATCTCCCGTTCCACCACATCATGATGAGAATCTCCAGTTCCACTTCATAACCATGAGAATCTCCTGTTCCACCTCATCAAGATGAGAATCTTGCGATCCAACTCATCATGATGAGAATCTCCTGTTCCACCTCATAACCATGAGAATCTCCCGTTCCAACTCAACACCATCAGAATCTCCTGTTCCACCTCATCACCATGAGAATCTTCCGTAACACCTCAATACCAGGAGAATCTCCTGTTCCACCTCATCAAGATGAGAATCTTGCGATCCAACTCATCATGATGAGAATCTCCCGTTCCACCACATCATGATGAGAATCTCCAGTTCCACCTCATAACCATGAGAATCTCCTGTTCCACCTCATCAAGATGAGAATCTTGCGATCCAACTCATCATGATGAGAGTCTCCCGTTCCACCACATCATGATGAGAATCTCCTGTTCCACCTCATAACCATGAGAATCTCCCGTTCCAACTCAACACCATCAGAATCTCCTGTTCCACCTCATCACCATGAGAATCTCGCATTCCACCTCATCAAGATGAGAATCTCGCGTTCCACCTCATCAACATGAGAATCTCCCGTTCCACCTCAACACCATGACAATCTCCCGTTCCACCAGATCACCATGATAATCTCCTGTTCCACCTCATTAACATGAGAATCTCCCATTCCACCTCATCACCATGAGAATCTCCCGTTCCACGTCATCACCATGAGAATCTCCCTTTCCACCAGATCACCATGATAGTCTCCCGTTCCACCACATCATGAGGAAAATCTCCTGTTCCACCACATCACCATGAGAATCTCCCATTCCACGTCATTAACATGAGAATCTCCCATTCCACCTCATCACCATGAGAATCTCCCGTTCCACCTCATCACCATGATAATCTCCCGTTCCACCTCATCACCCTGAGAATCTCCCATTCCACGTCATCACCATGATGAGAATCCCATTTTCCACCTCATCACCATGAGAATCTCCCGTTCCACCTCATCACCATGAGAATCTCCCGTTCCACCACATCAGGATGAGAATCTCCCGTTCCACCTCATTAAGATGAGAATTTCCCGTTCCACCTCATCACCATGAGAATCTCCCATTCCACCTCATCACCACGATAATCTCCTGTTCCACCTCATTAAGATGAGAATTTCCCGTTCCACCTCATCACCATGAGAATCTCCCATTCCACCTCATCATGATGAGAATCTCCTGTTCCACCACATCACCTTGATAATCTCCCGTTCCACCTCATCACCATGAGAATCTCCCGTTCCACCTCATCACCATGAGAATCTCCCGTTCCACCACATCACCATGATGATCTCCTGTTCCACCTCATTAAGATGAGAATTTCCCGTTCCACCTCATCACCATGAGAATCTCCCGTTCCACCTCATCATGATGAGAATCTCCTGTTCCACCACATCACCTTGATAATCTCCCGTTCCACCTCATCACCATGAGAATCTCTCATTCCTCGTCATCACCATGATGAGAATCTTCCGTTCCACCTCATCACCATTAGAATCTCCCGTTCCACCTCATCACCATGAAAATCTCTCGTTCCACAACATCATGATGAGAATCTCCCGTTCCACAACATCACGATGAGAATTTTCCGTTCCACCTCATCACCATGAGAATCTCCCATTCCACCTCATCACCATGAGAATCTCTCGTTCTACCTCATCACCATGAGAATCTTCCGTTCCACCTCATCACCATTAGAATCTCCCGTTCCACCTCATCACCATGAAAATCTCTCGTTCCACAACATCATGATGAGAATCTCCCGTTCCACCACATAATGATGAAAATCTCTTGTTCCTCCTCATCACCATGAGAATCTCACGTTCCACCTCATTGCAATGAGAATCAACTGTTCCACTTCATCAAGATGAGAATCTCGCGTTCCACCACATCACCATCATAATTTCCTGTTCCATCTCATTAAGATGAGAATCTCCTGTTCAACCTAATCACCATGAGAATCTCACCATGCCACTCATCACCTTGAGAATTTCTCGTTTCACCACATCATGATGAGGATCTCCTGTTCCACCACATCACCTTGATAATCTCCCTTTCCACCTCATCACCATGAGAATCTCCCGTTCCACGTCATCACCATGAGAATCTTCCGTTCCACCTCATCACCATGAGAATCTCCTGTTCCACCTCATCACCATGAGAATCTCCCATTCCACCTCATCACCATGAGAATCTCCATATCCACCTCATAACCATGAGAATCTCCCGTTCCACCTCATCACCATGAGAATCTTCCGTTCCACCTCATCACCATGAGAATCTCCTGTTCCACCTCATCACCATGAGAATCTCCCATTCCACCTAATCACCATGAGAATCTCCATATCCACCTCATCAACATGAAAATCTCCCGTTCCACAACATCATGATGAGAATTTTCCGTTCTACCTCATCACCATGAAAATCTCCTGTTACACCTCATCACCATAAGAATCTCCCGTACCACCTCAGCACCATGAGAATCTCCCGTTCCACCTCATCACCATGAGAATCTCCCGTTCCACCTGATCACCATGAGAATCTCCCGTTCCACCTCATCACCATGAGAATCTCCAATTCCACGTCATCACCATGATGAGAATCTCCTGTTCCACATCATCACCATAAAAAAATCTACCGTTCCACCTCATCACCATGAGAATCTACCGTTCCACCACATCACCATGAGAATCTCGCGTTCCACCACATCACCATGATAATCTCCTGTTCCATCTCATTAAGATGAGAATCTCCCATTCCACCTAATCACCATGAGAATCTCCCGTTCCACCTCAACACCATGAGAATCTCCCGTTCCACCTCATCATGATGAGAATCTCCTGTTCCACCACATCACCTTTATAATCTCCCGTTCCACCTCATCACCATGAGAATCTCCCATTCCACGTCATCACCATGATGACAATCTCCTGTTCCACCTCATTAAGATGAGAATCTCGCGTTCCACCACATCAACATGAGAATCTCCCGTTCCACCTCATCACCATGAAAATCTCCCGTTACACCTCAACACCATGAGAATCTCCCATTCCACGTCATCACCATCATGAGAATCTCCTGTTCCACCTCATATCGATAAAAAATTTACCGTTCCACCTCACCACCATGAGAATCTCCCGTTCCACCACATCACCTTTATAATCTCCTGTTCCACCTCATCACCACGAGAATCTCCCGCTCCACCTCATCACCATGAGAATCTACCGTTCCACCACATCACCATGAGAAACTCGCGTTCCACCACATCACCATAATAATCTCCTGTTCCATCTCATTAAGATGAGAATCTCCTAATCCACCTCATCAACATGAGAATCTCCTTTTCCACCTCATCACCAAAAAATAATATCCCGTTCCACCTCATCACCATGAGAATCTCCCGTTCCACCTCATCACCATGAGAATCCTTTTCCACTTCATCAAGATGAGAATCTCGCGTTCCACCACATCAACATGAGAATCTCCCGTTCCACCTCATCACCATGAGAATCTACCGTTCCACCACATCACCATGAGAAACTCGCGTTCCACCACATCACCATAATAATCTCCTGTTCCATCTCATTAAGATGAGAATCTCCTAATCCACCTCATCAACATGAGAATCTCCTTTTCCACCTCATCACCAAAAAATAATATCCCGTTCCACCTCATCACCATGAGAATCTCCCGTTCCACCTCATCACCATGAGAATCTTCGGTTCCACCTCATCACCATGAGAATATCGTGTTCCACCTCATTAAGATGAGAATTTCCCGTTCCACTTCATCACCATGAGAATCTCGCATTCCATGTCATCACCATGATGAGAATCTCCCGTTCCACCTGATCACCATGAGAATCTCCCGTTCCACCTCATCACAATGAGAATCTCCTGTTCCACCTCATCACCATGAGAATCTCCCATTCCACCTCATCACCATGAGAATTTCCATATCCACCTCATCACTATGAGAATCTCCCGTTCCACCTCATCAAGATGAAAATCTCCCGTTCCACCACATAACCATGAAAATCTCCCATTCCACAACATAACGATGAGAATCTCCCGTTCCACCACATCATGATGATAATCTCCCATTCCACCTCATCACCATGAGAATCTCCCATTCCACAACATCATGATGAGAATTTTCCGTTCTACCTCATCACCATGAAAATCTCCCATTACACCTCATCACCATAAGAATCTCCTGTTCCACCTCATCACCATGAGAATCTCCCGTTCCACCTCATCACCATGAGAATCTCCCGTTCCACCTGAACACCATGAGAATCTCCCGTTCCACCTCATCACCATGAGAATCTCCCATTCCACGTCATCACCATGATGAGAATCTCCTGTTCCACCTCATATCCAGAAAAAAATCTACCGTTCCACCTCACCACCATGAGAATCTCCCGTTCCACCTCATCACCATGAGAATCTTCCGTTCCACCTCATCACCATGAAAATCTCCTGTTAGACCTCATCACCATGAGAATCTCCCGTTCCACGTCATCACGAAGAGAATCCCGTGTTCCACCACATCACCATGATAATCTCCTGTTCCATCTCATTAAGATGAGAATCTCCCGTTTCACCTCATCACCATGATAATCTCCTTTTCTATCTCATTAAGATGAGAATCTCCCGTTCCACCTCATCACCTTGAGAATCTCCGGTTCCACCACATCAATATGAGAATCTCCCGTTACACCACATAACCATGAGAATCTCCTGTTACACCACATCACCATGAGAATCTCGCATTCCACCACATCACCATGATAATTTCCTGTTCCATCTCATTGAGATGAGAATCTCCCGATCCACCTCATCACCATGAAAATCTCCCGTTCCACCACATCACCATGAGAATCTCGCGTTCCTACACATCACCATGATAATCTCCTGTTCCATCTCATTAAGATGAAAATCTCCCTTTCCACCTCATCACCTTGAGAATCTCCGGTTCCACCACATCACCATGAGAATCTCCCGTTCCACCACATCACCATGAGAATCTCCTGTTCCATCTTATTAAGATGAGAATCTCGTGTTCTACCTCATCACCATCACAATCTCCTGTTCCACCTCATCACTATGAGAATCTCCCTTTCCACCTCATCACCATGAGAATCTCCCATTCCACCTAATCACCATAAGAATCTCCTGTTCCACCACATCACCATGAAAATCTCCTGTTCCACAACATCATTATGAAAATCTCCCGTTCCACAACATCATTATGAAAATCTCCCGTTCCACAACATCATGATGAGAATCTCCCGTTCCACCACATCATGATGAGAATCTCCTGTTCCACCTCATCACCCTGAGAATGTCCCGTTGCACAACATCATCATGAGAATCTCCCGTTCCACCACATCAAGATGAGAATCTCGCGTTCCACCACATCAACATGAGAATCTCCCGTTCCACCTCATCACCATGAGAATCTTCCGTTCCACCACATCACCATGAGAATCTCGCGTTCCACCACATCACCATGATAATCTCCTGTTCCATCTCATTAAGATGAGAATCTCCCATTCCACCTAATCACCATGAGAACCTCCCGTTCCACCTCAACACCATGAGAATCTCCCGTTCCACCTCATCATGATGAGAATCTCCTGTTCCACCACATCACGTTTATAATCTCCCGTTCCACCTCATCACCATGAGAATCTCGCATTCCACGTCATCACCATGATGAGAATCTCCCGTTCCACCTCATCACCTTGAGAATCTCCCGTTCCACCACATCAATATGAGAATCTCCCGTTCCACCACATAACCATGAGAATCTCCTGTTACACCACATCACCATGAGAATCTCGCATTCCACCACATCACCATGATAATCTCCTGTTCCATCTTATTAAGATGAGAATCTCCCGTTCCACCTCATCACCATGAGAATTTCGCATTCCACGTCATCACCATGATGAGAATCTCCTGTTCCACCTCGTTAAGATGAGAATCTCGCGTTCCACCACATCAACATGAGAATCTCCCGTTCCACCACATCACCATGAGAATCTCGCGTTCCACCATATCACCATGATAATCTCCTGTTCCATCTCATTAAGATGAGAATCTCCCGTTCCACCTCATCACCATGAGAATCTCGCATTCCACGTCATCACCATGATGAGAATCTGCTGTTCCACCTCATCACCAAAAAATAATATCCCGTTCCACCACATCACCATGAAAATCCCCCGTTCCACCTATTCACCATGAGAATCTCGCATTCCACGTCAACACCATGATGAGAATCTCCTGTTCCACCTCATCACCCAAAAATAATATCCCGTTCCACCTCATCACCATGAGAATCTCCCGTTCCACCTCATCACCATGAGAATCTTCGGTTCCACCTCATCACCATGAGAATATCCTGTTCCACCTCATCACCATGAGAATCTCCCATTCCACCTCATCACCATGAGAATCTCCATATCCACCTCATCACCATGAGAATCTCCCGTTCCACCTCATCACCATGAGAATCTACCGTTCCACCACATCACCATGAGAATCTTGCGTTCCACCACATCACCATGATAATCTCCTGTTCCATCTCATTAAGATGAGAATCTCCCGTTCCTCCTCATCACCTTGAGAATCTCCTGTTCCACCACATCACCATGAAAATCTCCCATTCCACAACATCATTATGAGAATCTCGCATTCCACCACATCATGATGAGAATCTCCTGTTCCACCTCATCACCATGAGAATCTCCCGTTCCACAACATCATGATGAGAATTTCTTGTTCCTCCTCATCACCATGAGAATCTCCCATTCCACCTAATCACCATGAGAATCTCCTGTTCCACTTCATCAAGATGAGAATCTCGCGTTCCACCACATCAACATGAGAATCTCCCGTTCAACCTCATCACCATGAAAATCTACCGTTCCACCACATCACCATGAGAATCTCGCGTTCCACCACATCACCATGAGAATCTCGCGTTCCACCACATCACCATGACAAACTCCTGTTCCATCTTATTAAGATGAGAATCTCCCGTTCCACCTCATCACCTTGAGAATCTCTGGTTCCACCACATCACCATGAGAATCTCCCGTTCCACCACATCACCATGAGAATCTCCTGTTCCATCTCTTTAAGATGAGAATCTCCCGTTCCACCTCATCATCTTGAGAATTTACGGTTCCACCACATCACCATGAGAATCTCCTGTTCCATCTCATTAAGATGAGAATCTCGCGTTCGACCTCATCACCATGAGAATCTGCGGTCCACCACATCACCATGAGAATCTCATGTTCCACCACATCACCTTGAGAATCTCCGGTTCCACCACATCACCATGAGAATCTCGCGTTCCACCACATCACCATAAAATAATATCCCGTTCCATCTCATCACCATGACAATCTCTCATTCCACGTCATCACCATGATGAGAATCTCCTGTTCCACCTCATCCCCATAAAATAATATCCCGTTCCACCTCATCACCATGAGAATCTCCCGTTCCACCACATCACCATGAGAATCTCCTTTTCCACTTCATCAAGATGAGAATCTCCCTTTCCACTACATCAACATGAGAATCTCCCGTTGCACAACATCATGATGAGAATCTCCCGTTCCACCACATCACCATAAAATAATATCCCGTTCCACCTCATCACCATGAGAATCTCCCATTCCACGTCATCACCATGATGAGAGTCTCCTGTTCAACCTCATCACCATAAAAAAATCTACCGTTCCACCTCATCACCATGAGAATCTCCCGTTCCATCTCAACACCATGAGAATCTTCCGTTCCACCTCATCATGATGAGAATCTCCTCTTCCACCACATCACCTTGAGAATCTCCTGTTCCACCTCATCACCTTGAGAATCTACCGTTCCACCACATCACCATGAGAATCTCGCGATCCACCACATCACCATGATAATCTCCTTTTCCATTTCATGAAGATGAGAATCTCCAGTTCCACTTCATAACCATGAGAATCTCCTGTTCCACCTCATCAAGATGAGAATCTTGCGATCCAACTCATCATGATGAGAATCTCCTGTTCCACCTCATAACCATGAGAATCTCCCGTTCCAACTCAACACCATCAGAATCTCCTGTTCCACCTCATCACCATGAGAATCTTCCGTAACACCTCAATACCAGGAGAATCTCCTGTTCCACCTCATCAAGATGAGAATCTTGCGATCCAACTCATCATGATGAGAATCTCCCGTTCCACCACATCATGATGAGAATCTCCAGTTCCACCTCATAACCATGAGAATCTCCTGTTCCACCTCATCAAGATGAGAATCTTGCGATCCAACTCATCATGATGAGAGTCTCCCGTTCCACCACATCATGATGAGAATCTCCTGTTCCACCTCATAACCATGAGAATCTCCCGTTCCAACTCAACACCATCAGAATCTCCTGTTCCACCTCATCACCATGAGAATCTCGCATTCCACCTCATCAAGATGAGAATCTCGCGTTCCACCTCATCAACATGAGAATCTCCCGTTCCACCTCAACACCATGACAATTTCCCGTTCCACCAGATCACCATGATAATCTCCTGTTCCACCTCATTAACATGAGAATCTCCCATTCCACCTCATCACCATGAGAATCTCCCGTTCCACGTCATCACCATGAGAATCTCCCTTTCCACCAGATCACCATGATAGTCTCCCGTTCCACCACATCATGAGGAAAATCTCCTGTTCCACCACATCACCATGAGAATCTCCCATTCCACGTCATTAACATGAGAATCTCCCATTCCACCTCATCACCATGAGAATCTCCCGTTCCACCTCATCACCATGATAATCTCCCGTTCCACCTCATCACCCTGAGAATCTCCCATTCCACGTCATCACCATGATGAGAATCCCATTTTCCACCTCATCACCATGAGAATCTCCCGTTCCACCTCATCACCATGAGAATCTCCCGTTCCACCACATCAGGATGAGAATCTCCCGTTCCACCTCATTAAGATGAGAATTTCCCGTTCCACCTCATCACCATGAGAATCTCCCATTCCACCTCATCACCATGATAATCTCCTGTTCCACCTCATTAAGATGAGAATTTCCCGTTCCACCTCATCACCATGAGAATCTCCCATTCCACCTCATCATGATGAGAATCTCCTGTTCCACCACATCACCTTGATAATCTCCCGTTCCACCTCATCACCATGAGAATCTCCCGTTCCACCTCATCACCATGAGAATCTCCCGTTCCACCACATCACCATGATGATCTCCTGTTCCACCTCATTAAGATGAGAATTTCCCGTTCCACCTCATCACCATGAGAATCTCCCGTTCCACCTCATCATGATGAGAATCTCCTGTTCCACCACATCACCTTGATAATCTCCCGTTCCACCTCATCACCATGAGAATCTCTCATTCCTCGTCATCACCATGATGAGAATCTTCCGTTCCACCTCATCACCATTAGAATCTCCCGTTCCACCTCATCACCATGAAAATCTCTCGTTCCACAACATCATGATGAGAATCTCCCGTTCCACAACATCACGATGAGAATTTTCCGTTCCACCTCATCACCATGAGAATCTCCCATTCCACCTCATCACCATGAGAATCTCTCGTTCTACCTCATCACCATGAGAATCTTCCGTTCCACCTCATCACCATTAGAATCTCCCGTTCCACCTCATCACCATGAAAATCTCTCGTTCCACAACATCATGATGAGAATCTCCCGTTCCACCACATAATGATGAAAATCTCTTGTTCCTCCTCATCACCATGAGAATCTCACGTTCCACCTCATTGCAATGAGAATCAACTGTTCCACTTCATCAAGATGAGAATCTCGCGTTCCACCACATCACCATCATAATTTCCTGTTCCATCTCATTAAGATGAGAATCTCCTGTTCAACCTAATCACCATGAGAATCTCACCATGCCACTCATCACCTTGAGAATTTCTCGTTTCACCACATCATGATGAGGATCTCCTGTTCCACCACATCACCTTGATAATCTCCCTTTCCACCTCATCACCATGAGAATCTCCCGTTCCACGTCATCACCATGAGAATCTTCCGTTCCACCTCATCACCATGAGAATCTCCTGTTCCACCTCATCACCATGAGAATCTCCCATTCCACCTCATCACCATGAGAATCTCCATATCCACCTCATCACCATGAGAATCTCCCGTTCCACCTCATCACCATAAAAAAATCTACCGTTCCACCTCATCACCATGAGAATCTACCGTTCCACGACATCACCATGAGAATCTCGCGTTCCACCACATCACCATGATAATCTCCTGTTCCATCTCATTAAGATGAGAATCTCCCATTCCTCCTAATCACCATGAGAATCTCCCGTTCCACCTCAACACCATGAGAATCTCCCGTTCCACCTCATCATGATGAGAATCTCCTGTTCCACCACATCACCTTTATAATCTCCCGTTCCACCTCATCACCATGAGAATCTCCCATTCCACGTCATCACCATGATGACAATCTCCTGTTCCACCTCATTAAGATGAGAATCTCGCGTTCCACCACATCAACATGAGAATCTCCCGTTCCACCTCATCACCATGAAAATCTCCCGTTACACCTCAACACCATGAGAATCTCCCATTCCACGTCATCACCATCATGAGAATCTCCTGTTCCACCTCATATCGATAAAAAATTTACCGTTCCACCTCACCACCATGAGAATCTCCCGTTCCACCACATCACCTTTATAATCTCCTGTTCCACCTCATCACCACGAGAATCTCCCGCTCCACCTCATCACCATGAGAATCTACCGTTCCACCACATCACCATGAGAAACTCGCGTTCCACCACATCACCATAATAATCTCCTGTTCCATCTCATTAAGATGAGAATCTCCTAATCCACCTCATCAACATGAGAATCTCCTTTTCCACCTCATCACCAAAAAATAATATCCCGTTCCACCTCATCACCATGAGAATCTCCCGTTCCACCTCATCACCATGAGAATCCTTTTCCACTTCATCAAGATGAGAATCTCGCGTTCCACCACATCAACATGAGAATCTCCCGTTCCACCTCATCACCATGAGAATCTACCGTTCCACCACATCACCATGAGAAACTCGCGTTCCACCACATCACCATAATAATCTCCTGTTCCATCTCATTAAGATGAGAATCTCCTAATCCACCTCATCAACATGAGAATCTCCTTTTCCACCTCATCACCAAAAAATAATATCCCGTTCCACCTCATCACCATGAGAATCTCCCGTTCCACCTCATCACCATGAGAATCTTCGGTTCCACCTCATCACCATGAGAATATCGTGTTCCACCTCATTAAGATGAGAATTTCCCGTTCCACTTCATCACCATGAGAATCTCGCATTCCACGTCATCACCATGATGAGAATCTCCCGTTCCACCTGATCACCATGAGAATCTCCCGTTCCACCTCATCACAATGAGAATCTCCCATTCCACCTCATCACCATGAGAATTTCCATATCCACCTCATCACTATGAGAATCTCCCGTTCCACCTCATCAAGATGAAAATCTCCCGTTCCACCACATAACCATGAAAATCTCCCATTCCACAACATAACGATGAGAATCTCCCGTTCCACCACATCATGATGATAATCTCCCATTCCACCTCATCACCATGAGAATCTCCCATTCCACAACATCATGATGAGAATTTTCCGTTCTACCTCATCACCATGAAAATCTCCCATTACACCTCATCACCATAAGAATCTCCTGTTCCACCTCATCACCATGAGAATCTCCCGTTCCACCTCAGCACCATGAGAATCTCCCGTTCCACCTGAACACCATGAGAATCTCCCGTTCCACCTCATCACCATGAGAATCTCCCATTCCACGTCATCACCATGATGAGAATCTCCTGTTCCACCTCATATCCAGAAAAAAATCTACCGTTCCACCTCACCACCATGAGAATCTCCCGTTCCACCTCATCACCATGAGAATCTTCCGTTCCACCTCATCACCATGAAAATCTCCTGTTAGACCTCATCACCATGAGAATCTCCCGTTCCACGTCATCACGAAGAGAATCCCGTGTTCCACCACATCACCATGATAATCTCCTGTTCCATCTCATTAAGATGAGAATCTCCCGTTTCACCTCATCACCATGATAATCTCCTTTTCTATCTCATTAAGATGAGAATCTCCCGTTCCACCTCATCACCTTGAGAATCTCCGGTTCCACCACATCAATATGAGAATCTCCCGTTACACCACATAACCATGAGAATCTCCTGTTACACCACATCACCATGAGAATCTCGCATTCCACCACATCACCATGATAATTTCCTGTTCCATCTCATTAAGATGAGAATCTCCCGATCCACCTCATCACCATGAAAATCTCCCGTTCCACCACATCACCATGAGAATCTCGCGTTCCTACACATCACCATGATAATCTCCTGTTCCATCTCATTAAGATGAAAATCTCCCTTTCCACCTCATCACCTTGAGAATCTCCGGTTCCACCACATCACCATGAGAATCTCCCGTTCCACCACATCACCATGAGAATCTCCTGTTCCATCTTATTAAGATGAGAATCTCGTGTTCTACCTCATCACCATCACAATCTCCTGTTCCACCTCATCACTATGAGAATCTCCCTTTCCACCTCATCACCATGAGAATCTCCCATTCCACCTAATCACCATAAGAATCTCCTGTTCCACCACATCACCATGAAAATCTCCTGTTCCACAACATCATTATGAAAATCTCCCGTTCCACAACATCATTATGAAAATCTCCCGTTCCACAACATCATGATGAGAATCTCAGGTTCCACCACATCATGATGAGAATCTCCTGTTCCACCTCATCACCCTGAGAATGTCCCGTTGCACAACATCATCATGAGAATCTCCCGTTCCACCACATCAAGATGAGAATCTCGCGTTCCACCACATCAACATGAGAATCTCCCGTTCCACCTCATCACCATGAGAATCTTCCGTTCCACCACATCACCATGAGAATCACGCGTTCCACCACATCACCATGATAATCTCCTGTTCCATCTCATTAAGATGAGAATCTCCCATTCCACCTAATCACCATGAGAACCTCCCGTTCCACCTCAACACCATGAGAATCTCCCGTTCCACCTCATCATGATGAGAATCTCCTGTTCCACCACATCACGTTTATAATCTCCCGTTCCACCACATCAATATGAGAATCTCCCGTTCCACCACATAACCATGAGAATCTCCTGTTACACCACATCACCATGAGAATCTCGCATTCCACCACATCACCATGATAATCTCCTTTTCCATCTTATTAAGATGAGAATCTCCCGTTCCACCTCATCACCATGAGAATTTCGCATTCCACGTCATCACCATGATGAGAATCTCCTGTTCCACCTCGTTAAGATGAGAATCTCGCGTTCCACCACATCAACATGAGAATCTCCCGTTCCACCACATCACCATGAGAATCTCGCGTTCCACCATATCACCATGATAATCTCCTGTTCCATCTCATTAAGATGAGAATCTCCCGTTCCACCTCATCACCATGAGAATCTCGCATTCCACGTCATCACCATGATGAGAATCTGCTGTTCCACCTCATCACCAAAAAATAATATCCCGTTCCACCACATCACCATGAAAATCCCCCGTTCCACCTATTCACCATGAGAATCTCGCATTCCACGTCAACACCATGATGAGAATCTCCTGTTCCACCTCATCACCCAAAAATAATATCCCGTTCCACCTCATCACCATGAGAATCTCCCGTTCCACCTCATCACCATGAGAATATTCGGTTCCACCTCATCACCATGAGAATATCCTGTTCCACCTCATCACCATGAGAATCTCCCATTCCACCTCATCACCATGAGAGTCTCCATATCCACCTCATCACCATGAGAATCTCCCGTTCCTCCTCATCACCTTGAGAATCTCCTGTTCCACCACATCACCATGAAAATCTCCCATTCCACAACATCATTATGAGAATCTCGCATTCCACCACATCATGATGAGAATCTCCTGTTCCACCTCATCACCATGAGAATCTCCCGTTCCACAACATCATGATGAGAATTTCTTGTTCCTCCTCATCACCATGAGAATCTCCCATTCCACCTAATCACCATGAGAATCTCCTGTTCCACTTCATCAAGATGAGAATCTCGCGTTCCACCACATCAACATGAGAATCTCCCGTTCAACCTCATCACCATGAAAATCTACCGTTCCACCACATCACCATGAGAATCTCGCGTTCCACCACATCACCATGAGAATCTCGCGTTCCACCACATCACCATGACAAACTCCTGTTCCATCTTATTAAGATGAGAATCTCCCGTTCCACCTCATCACCTTGAGAATCTCTGGTTCCACCACATCACCATGAGAATCTCCCGTTCCACCACATCACCATGAGAATCTCCTGTTCCATCTCTTTAAGATGAGAATCTCCCGTTCCACCTCATCATCTTGAGAATTTACGGTTCCACCACATCACCATGAGAATCTCCTGTTCCATCTCATTAAGATGAGAATCTCGCGTTCGACCTCATCACCATGAGAATCTGCGGTCCACCACATCACCATGAGAATCTCCCGTTCCACCACATCACCTTGAGAATCTCCGGTTCCACCACATCACCATGAGAATCTCGCGTTCCACCTAATCACCATAAAATAATATCCCGTTCCATCTCATCACCATGACAATCTCTCATTCCACGTCATCACCATGATGAGAATCTCCTGTTCCACCTCATCCCCATAAAATAATATCCCGTTCCACCTCATCACCATGAGAATCTCCCGTTCCACCACATCACCATGAGAATCTCCTTTTCCACTTCATCAAGATGAGAATCTCCCTTTCCACTACATCAACATGAGAATCTCCCGTTGCACAACATCATGATGAGAATCTCCCGTTCCACCACATCACCATAAAATAATATCCCGTTCCACCTCATCACCATGAGAATCTCCCATTCCACGTCATCACCATGATGAGAGTCTCCTGTTCAACCTCATCACCATAAAAAAAATCTACCGTTCCACCTCATCACCATGAGAATCTCCCGTTCCATCTCAACACCATGAGAATCTTCCGTTCCACCTCATCATGATGAGAATCTCCTCTTCCACCACATCACCTTGAGAATCTCCTGTTCCACCTCATCACCTTGAGAATCTACCGTTCCACCACATCACCATGAGAATCTCGCGTTCCACCACATCACCATGATAATCTCCTTTTCCATTTCATGAAGATGAGAATCTCCCGTTCCACCTCATCACCTTGAAAATCTCCGGTTCCACCACATCACCATGAGAATCTCCTGTTCCACCACATCACCATGAGAATCTCCTGTTCCACCTCATCACCATGAGAATGTCCCATTCCACCTCATCACCATGAGAATCTCCCGTTCCACCTCATCAAGATGAAAATCCCCCATTCCACCACATCACCATGAAAATCTCCCGTTCCAAAACATAACGATGAGAATCTCCCGTTCCACCACATCATGATGATAATCTCCTGTTCCACCTCATCACCATGAGAATCTCCAATTCCACCTCATCATCATGAAAATCTCCCATTCCACGTCATCACCATGATGAGAATCTCCTGTTCCACCAAATCACCATAAAAAATCTCCCGTTCCACAACATCATTAAGAGAATCTCCTGTTCCACTTCTTCAAGATGAGAATCTTGCGTTCCACCACATCACCATGATAATCTCCTGTTCCATCTCATTAAGATGAGAATCTCACGTTCCACCTCATCACCTTGAGAATTTCCGGTTCCACCACATCACCATAAGAATTTCGCGTTCCAGAACATCACCATGATAATCTCCTGTTCCATCTCATTAAGATGAGAATCTCCCGTTCCACCTTATTACCTTGAGAATCTCCGGTTCCACCACATCACCATGAAAATCTCCCGTTCCACCTAATCACCAGGAGAATCTCCTGTTCCACTTCATCAAGATGAGAATCTCGCGTTCCACCACATCAACATGAGAATCTCCCGTTCCACCTCATCACCATGAGAATCTACCGTTCCACCACATCACCATGAAAATCTCCCGTTCCAAAACATAACGATGAGAATCTCCCGTTCCACCACATCATGATGATAATCTCCTGTTCCACCTCATCACTATGAGAATCTCCAATTCCACCTCATCATCATGAAAATCTCCATATCAACCTCATCACCATGAGAATCTCCCGTTCCACCACATCACCATGAAAATCTCCCGTTCCAAAACATAACGATGAGAATCTCCCGTTCCACCACATCATGATGATAATCTCCTGTTCCACCTCATCACTATGAGAATCTCCAATTCCACCTCATCATCATGAAAATCTCCATATCAACCTCATCACCATGAGAATCTCCCGTTCCCCCTGATCACCATGAGAATCTCCCGTTCCACCTCATCACCATGAGAATCTTGCGTTCCACCACAACACCATGAAAATCTCCCTTTCCACAACATCATTATGAGAATCTCCTGTTCCACTTCATCAAGATGAGAATCTCGCGTTCCACCACATCAACATGAGAATCTCCCGCTCCACCTCATCACCATGAGAATCTACCGTTCCACCACATCACCATGAGAATCTTGCGTTCCACCACATCACCATGATAATCTCCTGTTCCATCTCATTAAGATGAGAATCTCCCGTTCCACCTCATCACCTTGAGAATCTCCTGTTCCACCACATCACCATGAGAATGTCCCTTTCCACCACATCACCTTGAGAATCTCCGGTTCCACCACATCACCAGGAAAATCTCCCGTTCCACAACATCATTATGAGAATCTCCCATTCCACCACATCATGATGAGAATCCCCTGTTCCACCTCATCACCATGAGAATCTCCCGTTGCACCACATCATGATGAGAATTTCTTGTTCCTCCTCATCACCATGAGAATCTCCCGTTCCACCTAATCACCATGAGAATCTCCTGTTCCACTTCATCAAGATGAGAATCTCGCGTTCCACCACATCAACATGAGAATCTCGAGTTCCACCTCATCACCATGAGAATCTACCGTTCCACCACATCACCATGAGAATCTCGCGTTCCACCACATCACCATGAAAATCTCCTGTTCCATCTGATTAAGATGAGAATCTCCCGTTCCACCTCATCACCTTGAGAATCTCTGGATCCACCACATCACCATGAGAATCTCCCGTTCCACCACATCAGCATGAGAATCTCCCGTTCCACCACATCATCATGAGAATCTCCTGTTCCACCTCATCACCATGAGAATGTCCCATTCCACCTCATCACCATGAGAATCTCCCGTTCCACCACATCACCATGAGAATCTCCCGTTCCACCACATCACCATGAGAATCTCCCAATCCACCTCATCACCATAAAAAAATCTACCGTTCCACCTCATCACCCTGAGAATCTCCAGTTGCACAACATCATCATGAGAATCTCCCGTTCCACCACATCATGATGAGAATCTCCTGTTCCTCTTCATCACCATGAGAATCTCCCGTTCCACCTCATCACCATGATAATCTCATGTTCCATCTCATTAAGATGAGAATCTCCCATTCCACCTAATCACCATGACAATCTCCCGTTCCTCCTCATAACCATGAGAATCTCACATTCCACGTCATCACCATGATGAGAATCTCTTGTTCCACCTCATCACCATAAAATAATATCCCGTTCCACCTCATCACCATGAGAATCTCCTGTTCCACCTCATCACCATGAGAATCTTCGGTTCCACCTCATCACCATGAGAATATCCTGTTCCACCTCATCACCATGAAAATCTCCCATTCCACCTCATCACCATGAGAATCTCCTATTTCACCTGATCACCATGAGAATCTCCCGTTCCACCTCATCACCATGAGAATCTCGCGTTCCACCTAATCACCATGAGAAGCTCCCATTCCACCTCAACACCATGAGAAAATCCCGTTCCACCTCATCATGATGAGAATCTCCTGTTCCACCACATCACCATGTGAATCTCCCATTCCACGTCATTACCATGATGAGAATCTCCTGTTCCACCACATCACCATAAAAATCTCCCCTTCCACAACATCATTATGAAAATCTCCCGTTCGACAACATCATGATGAGAATCTCCCGTTCCACCACATCATGATGAGAATCTCCTGTTCCACCTCATCACCCTGAGAATCTCCCGTTGCACATCATCATGAGAATCTCCTGTTCCACCACATCATGATGAGAATCTCCTGTTCCTCCTCATCACCATGAGAATCTCCCGTTCCACCTCATCACCATGATAATCTCATGTTCCATCTCATTAAGATGAGAATCTCCCATTCCACCTAATCACCATGAGAATCTCCCATTCCACCTCATCACCATGAGAATCTCCCATTCCACGTCATCACCATGATGAGAATCTCCTGTTCCACCTCATCAAGATGAGAATCTCGCGTTCCACTACATCAACATGAGAATCTCCCGTTCCACCTCATCACCATGAGAATCTACCGTTCCGCCACATCACCATGAGAATCTCTCGTTCCACCACATCACCATGAGAATCTCGCGTTCCACCACATCACCATGATAATCTCCTGTTCCATCTCATTAAGATGAGAATCTCCCGTTCCACCTCATCACCATGAGAATTTCCGGTTCCACCACATCACCATGAGAATCTCCTGTTCCATCTCATTAAGATGAGAATCTCCTGTTCCACCACATCACCATGAGAATCTCCAGTTCCACCACATCACCATGAGAATCTCGCGTTCCACCACATCACCATGACAATCTCCTGTTCCATCTCTTTAAGATGAGAATCTCCCATTCCACCTCATCACCCCTAGAATTTCCGGTTCCACCACATCACCATGAGAATCTCCCGTTCCACCACATCACCTTGAGAATGTCCGGTTCCACCAAATCACCATGAGAATCTCCCATTCCATGTCATCACCATGATGAGAGTTTCCTGTTCAACCTAATCACCATAAAAAAATCTACCGTTCCACCTCATCACCATGAGAATCTCCCGTTCCACCTCATCATGATGAGAATCTCCTCTTCCACCACATCACCTTGAGAATCTCCTGTTCCACCTCATCACCATGAGAATCTACCGTTCCACCACATCACCATGAGAATCTCGCGTTCGACCACATCAACATGATAATCTCCTGTTCCATCTCATGAAGATGAGAATCTCCCGTTCCACCTCATCACCTTGAAAATCTCCGGTTCCACCACATCACCATGAGAATATCCCGTTCCACCACATCACCTTGAGAATGTCCGGTTCCACCAAATCACCATGAGAATCTCCCATTCCATGTCATCACCATGATGAGAGTTTCCTGTTCAACCTAATCACCATAAAAAAATCTACCGTTCCACCTCATCACCATGAGAATCTCCCGTTCCACCTCATCATGATGAGAATCTCCTCTTCCACCACATCACCATGAGAATCTCCCGTTCCACCACATCACCATGAGAATCTCCTGTTCCACCTCATCACCATGAGAATGTCCCATTCCACCTCATCACCATGAGAATCTCCCGTTCCACCTCATCAAGATGAAAATCTCCCGTTCCACCACATCACCATGAAAATCTCCCGTTCCAAAACATAACGATGAGAATCTCCCGTTCCACCACGTCATGATGATAATCTCCTGTTCCACCTCATCATTATGAGAATGTCCAATTCCACCTCATCATCATGAAAATCTCCATATCAACCTCATCACCATGAGAATCTCCCGTTCCCCCTGATCACCATGAGAATCTTCCGTTCCACCTCATCACCATGAGAATCTACCGTTCCACCACATCACCATGAGAATCTTGCGTTCCACCACATCACCATGATAATCTCCTGTTCCATCTCATTAAGATGAGAATCTCCCGTTCCACCTCATCACCTTGAGAATCTCTTGTTCCACCACATCACCATGAGAATGTCCCTTTCCACCACATCACCTTGAGAATCTCCTCTTCCACCACATCACCTTGAGAATCTCCTGTTCCACCTCATCACCTTGAGAATCTACCGTTCCACCACATCACCATGAGAATCTCGCGTTCCACCACATCACCATGATAATCTCCTTTTCCATCTCATGAAGATGAGAATGTCCCGTTCCACCTCATCACCTTGAAAATCTCCGGTTCCACCACATCACCATGAGAATCTCCAGTTCGACCACATCACCATGAGAATCTCCTGTTCCACCTCATCACCATGAGAATGTCCCATTCCACCTCATCACCATGAGAATCTCCTGTTCCACCTCATCAAGATGAAAATCTCCCGTTCCACCACATCACCATGAAAATCTCCCGTTCAAAAAACATAACGATGAGAATCTCCCGTTCCACCACATCATGATGATAATCTCCTGTTCCACCTCATCACCATGAGAATCTCCAATTCCACCTCATCATCATGAAAATCTCCCATTCCACGTCATCACCATGATGAGAATCTCCTGTTCCACCAAATCACCATAAAAAATCTCCCGTTCCACAACATCATTATGAGAATCTCCTGTTCCACTTCATCAAGATGATAATCTCGCGTCCCACCACATCAACATTAGAATCTCCCGTTCCACCTCATCACCATGATGAGAGTCTCCTGCTCCACCTCATCAAGATGAGAATCTTGCGTTCCACCACATCACCATGATAATCTCCTGTTCCATCTCATTAAGATGAGAATCTCCCGTTCCACCTCATCACCTTGAGAATTTCCGGTTCCACCACATCACCATAAGAATTTCGCGTTCCAGAACATCACCATGATAATCTCCTGTTCCATCTCATTAAGATGTGAATCTCCCGTTCCACCTCATTACCTTGAGAATCTCCTGTTCCACCACATCACCATGAGAATGTCCTTTTCCACAACATCACCTTGAGAATCTCCGGTTCCACCACATCACCATGAAAATCTCCCGTTCTACAACATCATTATGAGAATCTCCCGTTCCACCACATCATGATGAGAATTTCCTGTTCCTCCTCATCACCAGGAGAATCTCCTGTTCCACTTCATCAAGATGAGAATCTCGCGTTCCACAACATCAACATGAGAATCTCCCGTTCCACCTCATCACCATGAGAATCTACCGTTCCACCACATCATCATGAGAATCTCCCATTCCACCTCAACACCATGAGAATATCTCGTTCCACCTCATCATGATGAGAATCTCCTGTTCCACCACATCACCATGAGAATCTCCCATTCCACGTCATTACCATGATGAGAATCTCCTGTTCCACCACATCACCATAAAAATATCCCCTTCCATAACATCATTATGAAAATCTCCCGTTCGACAACATCATGATGAGAATCTCCCGTTCCACCACATCATGATGAGAATCTCCTGTTCCACCGCATCACCCTGAGAATCTCCCGTTGCACAACATCATCATGAGAATCTCCTGTTCCACCACATCATGATGAGAATCTCCTGTTCCTCCTCATCACCATGAGAATCTCCCGTTCCACCTCATCACCATGATAATCTCATGTTCCATCTCATTAAGATGAGAATCTCCCATTCCACCTCAACACCATGAGAATCTCCCGTTCCTCCCCATCATGATGAGAATCTCCTGTTCCACCACATCACCTTTATAATCTCCCATTCCACCTCATCACCATGAGAATCTCCCTTTCCACATCATCACCATGATGAGAATATCCTGTTCCACCTCATCAAGATGAGAATCTCGCGTTCCACTACATCAACATGAGAATCTCCCGTTCCACCTCATCACCATGAGAATATACCGTTCCACCACATCACCATGAGAATCTCTCGTTCCACCACATCACCATGAGAATCTCGCGTTCCACCACATCACCATGATAATCTCCTGTTCCATCTCATTAAGATGAGAATCTCCCGTTCCACCTCATCACCTTGAGAATTTCCGGTTCCACCACATCACCATGAGAATCTCCTGTTCCATCTCATTAAGATGAGAATCTCCTGTTCCACCACATCACCATGAGAATCTCCAGTTCCACCACATCACCATGACAATCTCCTGTTCCATCTCTTTAAGATGAGAATCTCCCGTTCCACCTCATCACCTTGAGAATTTCCGGTTCCACCACATCACCATGAGAATCTCCTGTTCCATCTCATTAAGATGAGAATCTCCTGTTCCACCACATCACCATGAGAATCTCCAGTTCCACCACATCACCATGACAATCTCCTGTTCCATCTCTTTAAGATGAGAATCTCCCGTTCCACCTCATCACCCTGAGAATTTCCGGTTCCACCACATCACCATGAGAATCTCCCGTTCCACCACATTACCTTGAGAATGTCCGGTTCCACCAAATCAACATGAGAATCTCCCATTCCACGTCATCACCATGATGAGAGTTTCCTGTTCAACCTAATCACCATAAAAAAATCTACCGTTCCACCTCATCACCATGAGAATCTCCCGTTCCACCTCATCATGATGAGAATCTCCTGTTCCACCACATCACCTTGAGAATCTCCTGTTCCACCTCATCACCATGAGAATCTACCGTTCCACCACATCACCATGAGAACCTCGCGTTCCACCACATCACCATGACAATCTCCTGTTCCATCTCATTAAGATGAGAATCTGCCATTCCACCTCATCACCTTGAGAATCTCTGGTTCCACCACATCACCATGAGAATCTCCATTTCCACCACATCACCATGAGAATCTCCCGTTCCACCACATCACCATGAGAATCTCCCGTTCCACCACATCACCATGAGAATCTCCCGTTCCACCTCATCAAGATGAAAATCTCCCGTTCCACCACATCACCTTGAGAATCTCCTGTTCCACCTCATCACCATTAGAATCTACCGTTCCACCACATCACCATGAGAATCTCGCGTTCCACCACATAACCATGATAATCTCCTGTTCCATCTCATGAAGATGAGAATCTCCCGTTCCACCTCATCACCTTGAAAATCTCAGGTTCCACCACATCACCATGAGAATCTCCCGTTCCACCACATCACCATGAGAATCTCCTGTTCCACCTCATCACCATGAGAATGTCCCATTCCACCTCATCACCATGAGAATCTACCGTTCCACCTCATCAAGATGAAAATCTCCCGTTCCACCACATCACCATGAAAATCTCCCGTTCCAAAACATAACGATGAGAATCTCCCGTTCCACCACATCATGATGATAATCTCCTGTTCCACCTCATCACTATGAGAATGTCCAATTCCACCTCATCATCATGAAAATCTCCATATCAACCTCATCACCATGAGAATCTCCCGTTCCCAGTGATCACCATGAGAATCTCCCGTTCCACCTCATCACCATGAGAATCTCCTGTTCCACCACATCACCATGAAAATCTCCCGTTCCACAACATCATTATGAGAATCTCCTGTTCCACTTCATCAAGATGATAATCTCGCGTTCCACCACATCAACATGAGAATCTCCCGTTCCACCTCATCACCATGAGAATCTACCGTTCCACCACATCACCATGAGAATCTTGCGTTCCACCACATCACCATGATAATCTCCTGTTCCATCTCATTAAGATGAGAATCTCCCGTTCCACCTCATCACCTTGAGAATCTCCTGTTCCACCACATCACCATGAAAATGTCCCTTTCCACCACATCACCTTGAGAATCTCCGGTTCCACCACATCACCATGAAAATCTCCCATTGCACAACATCATTATGAGAATCTCCCATTCCACCACATCATGATGAGAATCTCCTGTTCCACCTCATCACCATGAGAATCTCCCGTTGCACAACATCATGATGAGAATCTCCCGTTCCACCACATCATGATGAGAATTTCTTGTTCCTCCTCATCACCATGAGAATCTCCCTTTCCACATCATCACCATGATGAGAATATCCTGTTCCACCTCATCAAGATGAGAATCTCGCGTTCCACCACATCAACATGAGAATCTCCCGTTCCACCTCATCACCATGAAAATCTACCGTTCCAATACATCACATTGAGAATCTCGCGTTCCACCACATCACCATGAGAATCTCGCATTCCACCACATCACCATGACAATCTCCTGTTCCATCTTATTAAAATGAGAATCTCCCGTTCCACCTCATCACCTTGAGAATCTCTGGTTCCACCACATCACCATGAGAATCTCCCGTTCCACCACATCACCATGAGAATCTCCCGTTCCACCACATCACCATGAGAATCTCCTGTTCCATCTCATTAAGATGAGAATCTCCTGTTCCACCTCATCACCTTGAGAATCTCTTGTTCCACCACATCACCATGAGAATGTCCCTTTCCACCACATCACCTTGAGAATCTCCTCTTCCACCACATCACCTTGAGAATCTCCTGTTCCACCTCATCACCTTGAGAATCTACCGTTCCACCACATCACCATGAGAATCTCGCGTTCCACCACATCACCATGATAATCTCCTGTTCCACCTCATCACCATGAGAATGTCCCATTCCACCTCATCACCATGAGAATCTCCCGTTCCACCTCATCAAGATGAAAATCTCCCGTTCCACCACATCACCATGAAAATCTCCCGTTCAAAAAACATAACGATGAGAATCTCCCGTTCCACCACATCATGATGATAATCTCCTGTTCCACCTCATCACCATGAGAATCTCCAATTCCACCTCATCATCATGAAAATCTCCCATTCCACGTCATCACCATGATGAGAATCTCCTGTTCCACCAAATCACCATAAAAAATCTCATGTTCCACAACATCATTATGAGAATCTCCTGTTCCACTTCATCAAGATGATAATCTCGCGTCCCACCACATCAACATTAGAATCTCCCGTTCCACCTCATCACCATGATGAGAGTCTCCTGTTCCACCTCATCAAGATGAGAATCTTGCGTTCCACCACATCACCATGATAATCTCCTGTTCCATCTCATTAAGATGAGAATCTCCCGTTCCACCTCATCACCTTGAGAATTTCCGGTTCCACCACATCACCATAAGAATTTCGCGTTCCAGAACATCACCATGATAATCTCCTGTTCCATCTCATTAAGATGAGAATCTCCCGTTCCACCTCATTACCATGAGAATCTCCTGTTCCACCACATCACCATGAGAATGTCCTTTTCCACAACATCACCTTGAGAATCTCCCGTTCCACCACATCACCATGAAAATCTCCCGTTCCACAACATCATTATGAGAATCTCCCGTTCCACCACATCATGATGAGAATCTCCTGTTCCACCTCATCACCATGAGAATCTCCCGTTGCACAACACCATGATGAGAATCTTTCGTTCCACCACATCATGATGAGAATTTCCAGTTCCTCCTCATCACCAGGAGAATCTCCTGTTCCACTTCATCAAGATGAGAATCTCGCGTTCCACCACATCAACATGAGAATCTCCCGTTCCACCTCATCACCATGAGAATCTACCGTTCCACCACATCATCATGAGAATCTCCCCTTCCACCTCAACACCATGAGAATATCCCGTTCCACCTCATCATGATGAGAATCTCCTGTTCCACCACATCACCATGAGAATCTCCCATTCCACGTCATTACCATGATGAGAATCTCCTGTTCCACCACATCACCATAAAAATATCCCCTTCCATAACATCATTATGAAAATCTCCCGTTCGACAACATCATGATGAGAATCTCCCGTTCCACCACATCATGATGAGAATCTCCTGTTCCACCTCATCACCCTGAGAATCTCCCGTTGCACAACATCATCATGAGAATCTCCTGTTCCACCACATCATGATGAGAATCTCCTGTTCCTCCTCATCACCATGAGAATCTCCCGTTCCACCTCATCACCATGATAATCTCATGTTCCATCTCATTAAGATGAGAATCTCCCATTCCACCTCAACACCATGAGAATCTCCCGTTCCTCCTCATCATGATGAGAATCTCCTGTTCCACCACATCACCTTTATAATCTCCCATTCCACCTCATCACCATGAGAATCTCCCTTTCCACGTCATCACCATGATGAGAATATCCTGTTCCACCTCATCAAGATGAGAATCTCGCGTTCCACTACATCAACATGAGAATCTCCCGTTCCACCTCATCACCATGAGAATATACCGTTCCACCACATCACCATGAGAATCTCTCGTTCCACCACATCACCATGAGAATCTCGCGTTCCACCACATCACCATGATAATCTCCTGTTCCATCTCATTAAGATGAGAATCTCCCGTTCCACCTCATCACCTTGAGAATTTCCGGTTCCACCACATCACCATGAGAATCTCCTGTTCCATCTCATTAAGATGAGAATCTCCTGTTCCACCACATCACCATGAGAATCTCCAGTTCCACCACATCACCATGAGAATCTCGCGTTCCACCACATCACCCTGACAATCTCCTGTTCCATCTCTTTAAGATGAGAATCTCCCGTTCCACCTCATCACCCTGAGAATTTCCGGTTCCACCACATCACCATGAGAATCTCCCATTCCACGTCATCACCATGATGAGAGTTTCCTGTTCAACCTAATCACCATAAAAAAATCTACCGTTCCACCTCATCACCATGAGAATCTCCCGTTCCACCTCATCATGATGAGAATCTCCTGTTCCACCACATCACCTTGAGAATCTCCTGTTCCACCTCATCACCATGAGAATCTACCGTTCCACCACATCACCATGAGAACCTCGCGTTCCACCACATCACCATGACAATCTCCTGTTCCATCTCATTAAGATGAGAATCTGCCATTCCACCTCATCACCTTGAGAATCTCTGGTTCCACCACATCACCATGAGAATCTCCCGTTCCACCACATCACCATGAGAATCTCCCGTTCCACCACATCACCATGAGAATCTCCCGTTCCACCACATCACCATGAGAATCTCCCGTTCCACCTCATCAAGATGAAAATCTCCCGTTCCACCACATCACCTTGAGAATCTCCTGTTCCACCTCATCACCATTAGAATCTACCGTTCCACCACATCACCATGAGAATCTCGCGTTCCACCACATAACCATGATAATCTCCTGTTCCATCTCATGAAGACGAGAATCTCCCGTTCCACCTCATCACCTTGAAAATCTCAGGTTCCACCACATCACCATGAGAATCTCCCGTTCCACCACATCACCATGAGAATCTCCTGTTCCACCTCATCACCATGAGAATGTCCCATTCCACCTCATCACCATGAGAATCTCCCGTTCCACCTCATCAAGATGAAAATCTCCCGTTCCACCACATCACCATGAGAATCTCCTGTTCCACCACATCACCATGAGAATCTCCCATTCCACGTCATTACCATGATGAGAATCTCCTGTTCCACCACATCACCATAAAAATATCCCCTTCCATAACATCATTATGAAAATCTCCCGTTCGACAACATCATGATGAGAATCTCCCATTCCACCACATCATGATGAGAATCTCCTGTTCCACCTCATCACCCTGAGAATCTCCCGTTGCACAACATCATCATGAGAATCTCCTGTTCCACCACATCATGATGAGAATCTCCTGTTCCTCCTCATCACCATGAGAATCTCCCGTTCCACCTCATCACCATGATAATCTCATGTTCCATCTCATTAAGATGAGAATCTCCCATTCCACCTCAACACCATGAGAATCTCCCGTTCCTCCTCATCATGATGAGAATCTCCTGTTCCACCACATCACCTTTATAATCTCCCATTCCACCTCATCACCATGAGAATCTCCCTTTCCACGTCATCACCATGATGAGAATATCCTGTTCCACCTCATCAAGATGAGAATCTCGCGTTCCACTACATCAACATGAGAATCTCCCGTTCCACCTCATCACCATGAGAATATACCGTTCCACCACATCACCATGAGAATCTCTCGTTCCACCACATCACCATGAGAATCTCGCGTTCCACCACATCACCATGATAATCTCCTGTTCCATCTCATTAAGATGAGAATCTCCCGTTCCACCTCATCACCTTGAGAATTTCCGGTTCCACCACATCACCATGAGAATCTCCTGTTCCATCTCATTAAGATGAGAATCTCCTGTTCCACCACATCACCATGAGAATCTCCAGTTCCACCACATCACCATGAGAATCTCGCGTTCCACCACATCACCCTGACAATCTCCTGTTCCATCTCTTTAAGATGAGAATCTCCCGTTCCACCTCATCACCCTGAGAATTTCCGGTTCCACCACATCACCATGAGAATCTCCCGTTCCACCACATTACCTTGAGAATGTCCGGTTCCACCAAATCACCATGAGAATCTCCCATTCCACGTCATCACCATGATGAGAGTTTCCTGTTCAACCTAATCACCATAAAAAAATCTACCGTTCCACCTCATCACCATGAGAATCTCCCGTTCCACCTCATCATGATGAGAATCTCCTGTTCCACCACATCACCTTGAGAATCTCCTGTTCCACCTCATCACCATGAGAATCTACCGTTCCACCACATCACCATGAGAACCTCGCGTTCCACCACATCACCATGACAATCTCCTGTTCCATCTCATTAAGATGAGAATCTGCCATTCCACCTCATCACCTTGAGAATCTCTGGTTCCACCACATCACCATGAGAATCTCCCGTTCCACCACATCACCATGAGAATCTCCCGTTCCACCACATCACCATGAGAATCTCCCGTTCCACCACATCACCATGAGAATCTCCCGTTCCACCTCATCAAGATGAAAATCTCCCGTTCCACCACATCACCTTGAGAATCTCCTGTTCCACCTCATCACCATTAGAATCTACCGTTCCACCACATCACCATGAGAATCTCGCGTTCCACCACATAACCATGATAATCTCCTGTTCCATCTCATGAAGATGAGAATCTCCCGTTCCACCTCATCACCTTGAAAATCTCAGGTTCCACCACATCACCATGAGAATCTCCTGTTCCACCACATCACCATGAGAATCTCCTGTTCCACCTCATCACCATGAGAATGTCCCATTCCACCTCATCACCATGAGAATCTCCCGTTCCACCTCATCAAGATGAAAATCTCCCGTTCCACCACATCACCTTGAGAATCTCCTGTTCCACCTCATCACCATTAGAATCTACCGTTCCACCACATCACCATGAGAATCTCGCGTTCCACCACATAACCATGATAATCTCCTGTTCCATCTCATGAAGATGAGAATCTCCCGTTCCACCTCATCACCTTGAAAATCTCAGGTTCCAAAACATAACCATGAGAATCTCCTGTTCCACCACATCACCATGAGAATCTCCTGTTCCACCTCATCACCATGAGAATGTCCCATTCCACCTCATCACCATGAGAATCTCCCGTTCCACCTCATCAAGATGAAAATCTCCCGTTCCACCACATCACCTTGAGAATCTCCTGTTCCACCTCATCACCATTAGAATCTACCGTTCCACCACATCACCATGAGAATCTCGCGTTCCACCACATAACCATGATAATCTCCCGTTCCACCTCATCAAGATGAAAATCTCCCGTTCCACCACATCACCATGAAAATCTCCCGTTCCAAAACATAACGATGAGAATCTCCCGTTCCACCACATCATGATGATAATCTCCCGTTCCACCTCATCACTATGAGAATGTCCAATTCCACCTCATCATCATGAAAATCTCCATATCAACCTCATCACCATGAGAATCTCCCGTTCCCCCTGATCACCATGAGAATCTCCCGTTCCACCTCATCACCATGAGAATCTCCTGTTCCACCACATCACCATGAAAATCTCCCGTTCCACAACATCATTATGAGAATCTCCTGTTCCACTTCATCAAGATGAGAATCTCGCGTTCCACCACATCAACATGAGAATCTCCCGTTCCACCACATCACCATGAGAATCTCCCGTTCCACCACATCACCATGAGAATCTCCTGTTCCACCTCATCACCATGAGAATGTCACATTCCACCTCATCACCATGAGAATCTCCCGTTCCACCTCATCAAGATGAAAATCTCCCGTTCCACCACATCACCTTGAGAATCTCCTGTTCCACCTCATCACCATTAGAATCTACCGTTCCACCACATCACCATGAGAATCTCGCGATCCACCACATAACCATGATAATCTCCTGTTCCATCTCATGAAGATGAGAATCTCCCGTTCCACCTCATCACCTTGAAAATCTCAGGTTCCACCACATCACCATGAGAATCTCCCGTTCCACCACATCACCATGAGAATCTCCTGTTCCACCTCATCACCATGAGAATGTCCCATTCCACCTCATCACCATGAGAATCTCCCGTTCCACCTCATCAAGATGAAAATCTCCCGTTCCACCACATCACCATGAAAATCTCCCGTTCCAAAACATAACGATGAGAATCTCCCGTTCCACCACATCATGATGATAATCTCCCGTTCCACCTCATCACTATGAGAATGTCCAATTCCACCTCATCATCATGAAAATCTCCATATCAACCTCATCACCATGAGAATCTCCCGTTCCCCCTGATCACCATGAGAATCTCCCGTTCCACCTCATCACCATGAGAATCTCCTGTTCCACCACATCACCATGAAAATCTCCCGTTCCACAACATCATTATGAGAATCTCCTGTTCCACTTCATCAAGATGAGAATCTCGCGTTCCACCACATCAACATGAGAATCTCCCGTTCCACCTCATCACCATGAGAATCTCCCGTTCCACCACATCACCATGAGAATCTTGCGTTCCACCACATCACCATGATAATCTCCTGTTCCATCTCATTAAGATGAGAATCTCCCGTTCCACCTCATCACCTTGAGAATCTCCTGTTCCACCACATCACCATGAAAATGTCCTTTTCCACCACATCACCTTGAGAATCTCCGGTTCCACCACATCACCATGAAAATCTCCCATTGCACAACATCATTATGAGAATCTCCCATTCCACCACATCATGATGAGAATCTCCTGTTCCACCTCATCACCATGAGAATCTCCCGTTGCACAACATCATGATGAGAATCTCCCGTTCCACCACATCATGATGAGAATTTCTTGTTCCTCCTCATCACCATGAGAATCTCCCGTTCCACCTAATCACCATGAGAATCTCCTGTTCCACTTCATCAAGATGAGAATCTCGCGTTCCACCACATCAACATGAGAATCTCCCGTTCCACCTCATCACCATGAAAATCTATTGTTCCAATACATCACATTGAGAATCTCGCGTTCCACCACATCACCATGAGAATCTCGCATTCCACCACATCACCATGACAATCTCCTGTTCCATCTTATTAAAATGAGAATCTCCCGTTCCACCTCATCACCTTGAGAATCTCTGGTTCCACCACATCACCATGAGAATCTCCCGTTCCAATACATCACCATGAGAATCTCCCGTTCTACCACATCACCATGAGAATCTCGCGTTCCACAACATCACCATGACAATCTCCTGTTCCATCTCTTTAAGATGAGAATCTCTCGTTCCACCTCATCACCTTGAGAATTTCCGGGCCCACCACATCACCATGAGAATCTCCTGTTCCATCTCATTAAGATGAGAATCTCGCGTTCGACCTCATCACCTTGAGAATCTGCGGTCCACCACATCACCAAGAGAATCTACCGTTCCCTCACATCACCATGAGAATCTCCCGTTCCACTTCATCAAGATGAGAATCTCCTGTTCCACCTCATCACCATGAGAATCTCCCGTTGCACAACATCATGATGAGAATCTCCCGTTCCACCACATCATGATGAGAATCTCCTGTTCCACCTCATCACCATGAGAATCTCCGGTACCACCTAAATACCATGAGAATCTCCTGTTCCACTTCATCAAGATGAGAATCTCGCGTTCCACCACATCAACATGAGAATCTCCCGTTCCACCTCATCACCATGAGAATCTCGCGTTCCACCACATCACCATGAGAATCTCGCGTTCCACCACATCACCATGACAATCTCCTGTTCCATCTCATTAAGATGAGAATCTCCCGTTCCACCTCATCACCTTGAGAATTTCCGGTTCCACCACATCAAAATGAGAATCTCCCGTTCCACCACATCACCTTGAGAATGTCCGGTTCCACTACATCACCATGAGAATCTCCCATTCCACGTCATCACCATGATGAGAGTCTCCTGTTCAACCTCATCACCATAAAAAAATCTACCGTTCCACCTCATCACCATGAGAATCTCCCGTTCCATCTCAACACCATGAGAATCTCCCGTTCCACCTCATCATGATGAGAATCTCCTCTTCCACCACATCACCTTGAGAATCTCCTGTTCCACCTCATCACCTTGAGAATCTACCGTTCCACCACATCACCATGAGAATCTCGCGTTCCACCACATCACCATGATAATCTCCTTTTCCATCTCATGAAGATGAGAATCTCCCGTTCCACCTCATCACCTTGAAAATCTCCGGTTCCACCACATCACCATGAGAATCTCCCGTTCCACCTAATCACCATGAGAATCTCCTGTTCCACCTCATCACCATGAGAATGTCCCATTCCACCTCATCACCATGAGAATCTCCCGTTCCACCTCATCAAGATGAAAATCTCCCGTTCCACCACATCACCATGAAAATCTCCCGTTCCAAAACATAACGATGAGAATCTCCCGTTCCACCACATCATGGTGATAATCTCCTGTTCCACCACATCACCATGAGAATGTCCTTTTCCACAACATCACCTTGAGAATCTCCGGTTCCACCACATCACCATGAAAATCTCCTGTTCCACAACATCATTATGAGAATCTCCCGTTCCACCACATCATGATGAGAATCTCCTGTTCCACCTCATCACCATGAGAATCTCCCGTTGCACAACACCATGATGAGAATCTTTCGTTCCACCACATCATGATGAGAATTTCCTGTTCCACCTCATCACCATGAGAATCTCCCGTTCCACCTAATCACCAGGAGAATCTCCTGTTCCACTTCATCAAGATGAGAATCTCGCGTTCCACCACATCAACATGAGAATCTCCCGTTGCACAACACCATGATGAGAATCTTTCGTTCCACCACATCATGATGAGAATTTCCTGTTCCACCTCATCACCATGAGAATCTCCCGTTCCACCTAATCACCAGGAGAATCTCCTGTTCCACTTCATCAAGATGAGAATCTCGCGTTCCACCACATCAACATGAGAATCTCCCGTTCCACCTCATCACCATGAGAATCTACCGTTCCACCACATCACCATGAGAATCTCGCGTTCCACCACATCACCATGAGAATCTCCCGTTCCACCTCATCACCATGACAATCTCCTGTTCCATCTCATTAAGATGAGAATCTCCCGTTCCACCTAATCACCAGGAGAATCTCCTGTTCCACTTCATCAAGATGAGAATCTCGCGTTCCACCACATCAACATGAGAATCTCCCGTTCCACCTCATCACCATGAGAATCTACCGTTCCACCACATCACCATGAGAATCTCGCGTTCCACCACATCACCATGAGAATCTCGCGTTCCACCACATCACCATGACAATCTCCTAATCCATCTTATTAAGATGAGAATCTCCCGTTCCACCTCATCACCTTGAGAATCTCTGGTTCCACCACATCACCATGACAATCTCCCGTTCCACCACATCACCATGAAAATCTCCCGTTTCAAAACATAACGATGAGAATCTACCGTTCCACCACATCACCATGAGAATCTCCCATTCCACCACATCACCCTGAGAATCTCCCATTCCACCACAACATGATGAGAATCTCCTGTTCCACCAAATCACCATAAAAAATATCCCGTTCCACAACATCATTATGAGAATCTCCTGTTCCACTTCATCAAGATGAGAATCTCGCGTTCCACCACATCAACATGAGAATCTCCCGTTCCACCTCATCACCATGAGAATCTACCGTTCCACCACATCACCATGAGAATCTTGCGTTCCACCACATCACCATGATAATCTCCTGTTCCATCTCATTAAGATGAGAATCTCCCGTTCCACCTCATCACCTTGAGAATCTCCTGTTCCACCACATCACCATGAGAATGTCCCTTTCCACCACATCACCTTGAGAATCTCCGGTTCCACCACATCACCATGAAAATCTCCCATTCCACAACATCATTATGAGAATCTCCCATTCCACCACATCATGATGAGAATCTCCTGTTCCACCTCATCACCATGAGAATCTCCCGTTGCACAACATCATGATGAGAATCTCCCGTTCCACCACATCATGATGAGAATTTCTTGTTCCTCCTCATCACCATGAGAATCTCCCGTTCCACCTAATCACCATGAGAATCTCCTGTTCCACTTCATCAAGATGACAATCTCGCGTTCCACCACATCAACATGAGAATCTCCCGTTCCACCTCATCACCATGAAAATCTACCGTTCCACCACATCACCATGAGAATCTCGCGTTCCACCACATCACCATGAGAATCTCGCGTTCCACCACATCACCATGACAATCTCCTGTTCCATCTTATTAAAATGAGAATCTCCCGTTCCACCTCATCACCTTGAGAATCTCTGGTTCCACCACATCACCATGAGAATCTCCCGTTCCACCACATCACCATGAGAATCTCCCGTTCCACCACATCACCATGAGAATCTCCCGTTCCACCTCATCACCATGAAAATCTATTGTTCCAATACATCACATTGAGAATCTCGCGTTCCACCACATCACCATGAGAATCTCGCATTCCACCACATCACCATGACAATCTCCTGTTCCATCTTATTAAAATGAGAATCTCCCGTTCCACCTCATCACCTTGAGAATCTCTGGTTCCACCACATCACCATGAGAATCTCCCGTTCCAATACATCACCATGAGAATCTCCCGTTCTACCACATCACCATGAGAATCTCGCGTTCCACAACATCACCATGACAATCTCCTGTTCCATCTCTTTAAGATGAGAATCTCTCGTTCCACCTCATCACCTTGAGAATTTCCGGGCCCACCACATCACCATGAGAATCTCCTGTTCCATCTCATTAAGATGAGAATCTCGCGTTCGACCTCATCACCTTGAGAATCTGCGGTCCACCACATCACCAAGAGAATCTACCGTTCCCTCACATCACCATGAGAATCTCCCGTTCCACTTCATCAAGATGAGAATCTCCTGTTCCACCTCATCACCATGAGAATCTCCCGTTGCACAACATCATGATGAGAATCTCCCGTTCCACCACATCATGATGAGAATCTCCTGTTCCACCTCATCACCATGAGAATCTCCGGTACCACCTAAATACCATGAGAATCTCCTGTTCCACTTCATCAAGATGAGAATCTCGCGTTCCACCACATCAACATGAGAATCTCCCGTTCCACCTCATCACCATGAGAATCTCGCGTTCCACCACATCACCATGAGAATCTCGCGTTCCACCACATCACCATGACAATCTCCTGTTCCATCTCATTAAGATGAGAATCTCCCGTTCCACCTCATCACCTTGAGAATTTCCGGTTCCACCACATCAAAATGAGAATCTCCCGTTCCACCACATCACCTTGAGAATGTCCGGTTCCACTACATCACCATGAGAATCTCCCATTCCACGTCATCACCATGATGAGAGTCTCCTGTTCAACCTCATCACCATAAAAAAATCTACCGTTCCACCTCATCACCATGAGAATCTCCCGTTCCATCTCAACACCATGAGAATCTCCCGTTCCACCTCATCATGATGAGAATCTCCTCTTCCACCACATCACCTTGAGAATCTCCTGTTCCACCTCATCACCTTGAGAATCTACCGTTCCACCACATCACCATGAGAATCTCGCGTTCCACCACATCACCATGATAATCTCCTTTTCCATCTCATGAAGATGAGAATCTCCCGTTCCACCTCATCACCTTGAAAATCTCCGGTTCCACCACATCACCATGAGAATCTCCCGTTCCACCTAATCACCATGAGAATCTCCTGTTCCACCTCATCACCATGAGAATGTCCCATTCCACCTCATAACCATGAGAATCTCCCGTTCCACCTCATCAAGATGAAAATCTCCCGTTCCACCACATCACCATGAAAATCTCCCGTTCCAAAACATAACGATGAGAATCTCCCGTTCCACCACATCATGGTGATAATCTCCTGTTCCACCACATCACCATGAGAATGTCCTTTTCCACAACATCACCTTGAGAATCTCCGGTTCCACCACATCACCATGAAAATCTCCCGTTCCACAACATCATTATGAGAATCTCCCGTTCCACCACATCATGATGAGAATCTCCTGTTCCACCTCATCACCATGAGAATCTCCCGTTGCACAACACCATGATGAGAATCTTTCGTTCCACCACATCATGATGAGAATTTCCTGTTCCACCTCATCACCATGAGAATCTCCCGTTCCACCTAATCACCAGGAGAATCTCCTGTTCCACTTCATCAAGATGAGAATCTCGCGTTCCACCACATCAACATGAGAATCTCCCGTTGCACAACACCATGATGAGAATCTTTCGTTCCACCACATCATGATGAGAATTTCCTGTTCCACCTCATCACCATGAGAATCTCCCGTTCCACCTAATCACCAGGAGAATCTCCTGTTCCACTTCATCAAGATGAGAATCTCGCGTTCCACCACATCAACATGAGAATCTCCCGTTCCACCTCATCACCATGAGAATCTACCGTTCCACCACATCACCATGAGAATCTCGCGTTCCACCACATCACCATGAGAATCTCCCGTTCCACCTCATCACCATGACAATCTCCTGTTCCATCTCATTAAGATGAGAATCTCCCGTTCCACCTAATCACCAGGAGAATCTCCTGTTCCACTTCATCAAGATGAGAATCTCGCGTTCCACCACATCAACATGAGAATCTCCCGTTCCACCTCATCACCATGAGAATCTACCGTTCCACCACATCACCATGAGAATCTCGCGTTCCACCACATCACCATGAGAATCTCGCGTTCCACCACATCACCATGACAATCTCCTGTTCCATCTCATTAAGATGAGAATCTCCCGTTCCACCTCATCACCTTGAGAATCTCTGGTTCCACCACATCACCATGACAATCTCCCCTTCCACCACATCACCATGAAAATCTCCCGTTTCAAAACATAACGATGAGAATCTACCGTTCCACCACATCACCATGAGAATCTCCCATTCCACCACATCACCCTGAGAATCTCCCATTCCACCACAACATGATGAGAATCTCCTGTTCCACCAAATCACCATAAAAAATATCCCGTTCCACAACATCATTATGAGAATCTCCTGTTCCACTTCATCAAGATGAGAATCTCGCGTTCCACCACATCAACATGAGAATCTCCCGTTCCACCTCATCACCATGAGAATCTACCGTTCCACCACATCACCATGAGAATCTTGCGTTCCACCACATCACCATGATAATCTCCTGTTCCATCTCATTAAGATGAGAATCTCCCGTTCCACCTCATCACCTTGAGAATCTCCTGTTCCACCACATCACCATGAGAATGTCCCTTTCCACCACATCACCTTGAGAATCTCCGGTTCCACCACATCACCATGAAAATCTCCCATTCCACAACATCATTATGAGAATCTCCCATTCCACCACATCATGATGAGAATCTCCTGTTCCACCTCATCACCATGAGAATCTCCCGTTGCACAACATCATGATGAGAATCTCCCGTTCCACCACATCATGATGAGAATTTCTTGTTCCTCCTCATCACCATGAGAATCTCCCGTTCCACCTAATCACCATGAGAATCTCCTGTTCCACTTCATCAAGATGACAATCTCGCGTTCCACCACATCAACATGAGAATCTCCCGTTCCACCTCATCACCATGAAAATCTACCGTTCCACCACATCACCATGAGAATCTCGCGTTCCACCACATCACCATGAGAATCTCGCGTTCCACCACATCACCATGACAATCTCCTGTTCCATCTTATTAAAATGAGAATCTCCCGTTCCACCTCATCACCTTGAGAATCTCTGGTTCCACCACATCACCATGAGAATCTCCCGTTCCACCACATCACCATGAGAATCTCCCGTTCCACCACATCACCATGAGAATCTCGCGTTCCACAACATCACCATGACAATCTCCTGTTCCATCTCTTTAAGATGAGAATCTCTCGTTCCACCTCATCACCTTGAGAATTTCCGGTTCCACCACATCACCATGAGAATCTCCTGTTCCATCTCATTAAGATGAGAATCTCGCGTTCGACCTCATCACCTTGAGAATCTGCGGTCCACCACATCACCAAGAGAATCTACCGTTCCACCACATCACCATGAGAATCTCCTGTTCCACTTCATCAAGATGAGAATCTCCCTTTCAACCTCATCACCATGAGAATCTCCCGTTGCACAACATCATGATGAGAATCTCCCGTTCCACCACATCATGATGAGAATCTCCCGTTCCACCACATCATGATGAGAATTTCCTGTTCCTCCTCATCACCATGAGAATCTCCCATTCCACCTCAACACCATGAGAATCTCCCGTTACACCTCGTCATGATGAGAATGTCCTGTTCCACCACATCACCTTTATAATCTCCCGTTCCACCTCATCACCATGAGAATCTCCTGTTCCACCACATCACCATAAAATAATATCCCGTTCCACCTCATCACCATGAGAATCTCCCGTTCCACCTCATCACCATGAGAATCTTCGGTTCCACCTCATCACCATGAGAATATCCTGTTCCACCTCATCACCATGAAAATCTCCCATTCCACCTCATCACCATGAGAATCTCCTGTTCCACCACATAAACATGAGAATCTCCCATTCCACGTCATTACCATGATGAGAATCTCCTGTTCCACCACATCACCATAAAAATCTCCCCTTCCACAACATCATTATGAAAATCTCCCGTTCGACAACATCATGATGAGAATCTCCTGTTCCACCTCATCACCCTGAGAATCTCCCGTTGCACAACATCATCATGAGAATCACCCGTTCCACCACATCATGATGAGAATCTCCTGTTCCTCCTCATCACCATGAGAATCTCCCGTTCCACCTCATCACCATGATAATCTCATGTTCCATCTCATTAAAATGAGAATCTCCCATTCCACCTAATCACCATGAGAATCTCCCATTCCACCTCAACACCATGAGAATCTCCCGTTCCTCCTCATCATGATGAGAATCTCCTGTTCCACCACATCACCTTTATAATCTCCCATTCCACCTCATCACCATGAGAATCTCCCATTCCACGTCATCACCATGATGAGAATCTCCTGTTCCAATCTCATCAAGATGAGAATCTCGCGTTCCACTACATCAACATGAGAATCTCCCGTTCCACCTCATCACCATGAGAATCTACCGTTCCACCACATCACCATGAGAATCTCTCGTTCCACCACATCACCATGAGAATCTCCCGTTCCACCACATCACCATGATAATCTCCTGTTCCATCTCATTAAGATGAGAATCTCCCATTCCACCTCATCACCTTGAGAATTTCCGGTTCCACCACATCACCATGAGAATCTCCTGTTCCATCTCATTAAGATGAGAATCTCCTGTTCCACCACATCACCATGAGAATCTCCAGTTCCACCACATCACCATGAGAATCTCCCTTTCCACCTCATCACCTTGAGAATTTCCGGTTCCACCACATCACCATAAGAATTTCGATTTCCACCACATCACCATGATAATCTCCTGTTCTATCTCATTAAGATGAGAATCTCCCGTTCATCCTCATTACCTTGAGAATCTCCTGTTCCACCACATCACCATGAGAATGTCCTTTTCCACAACATCACCTTGAGAATCTCCGGTTCCACCACATCACCATGAAAATCTCCCGTTCCACAACATCATTATGAGAATCTCCCGTTCCACCACATCATGATGAGAATCTCCTGTTCCACCTAATCACCATGAGAATCTCCCGTTGCACAACATCATGATGAGAATCTTTCGTTCCACCACATCATGATGAGAATTTCCTGTTCCTCCTCATCAGCATGATAATCTCCCGTTCCACCTAATCACCATGAGAATCTCCTGTTCCACTTCATCAAGATGAGAATCTCGCGTTCCACCACATCAACATGAGAATCTCACGTTCCACCTCATCACCATGAGAATCTACCGTTCCACCACATCACCATGAGAATCTCGCGTTCCACCACATCACCATGAGAATCTCGCGTTCCACCACATCACCATGACAATCTCCTGTTCCATCTCATTAAGATGAGAATCTCCCGTTCCACCTCATCACCTTGAGAATCTCCTGTTCCATTTATTTAAGATGAGAATCTCCTGTTCCACCTCATCACCTTGAGAATCTCCGGTCCACCACATCACCATGAGAATCTCCCGTTCCACCACATCACCTTGAGAATCTCCGGTTCCACCACATCACCATGAGAATCTCCCATTCCACCTCATCACCATAAAAAAATCTACCGTTCCACCTCATCACCCTGAGAATCTCCCGTTGCACAACATCATCATGAGAATCTCATGTTCCATCTCATTAAGATGAGAATCTCCCATTCCTCCTCGTCATGATGAGAATGTCCTGTTCCACCACATCACCTTTATAATCTCCCGTTCCACCTCATCACCATGAGAATCTCCCATTCCACCTGATCACCATGATAATCTCCTGTTCCATCTAATTACGATGACAATCTCAGGTTCCGCCTCATCACCTTGAGAATCTCCGGTAACACCACATCACCATGAGAATCTCCCGCTCCACCACATCACCATGAGAATCTCGCATTCCACCACATCACCATGATAATCTCCTGTTCCATCTCATTAAGATGAGAATCTACCATTCCACCTAATCACCATGAGAATCTCCCATTCCACCTCAACACCATGAGAATCTCCCGTTCCACCTCATCATGATGAGAATTTCCTGTTCCACCACATCACCATGAGAATCTCCCATTCCACGTCATTACCATGATGAGAATCTCCTGTTCCACCACATCACCATAAAAATCTCCCGTTCCACTACATCATTATGAAAATCTCCCGTTCGACAACATCATGATGAGAATCTCCCGTTCCACCACATCATGATGAGAATCTTCTGTTCCACCTCATCACCCTGAGAATCTCCCGTTGCACAACATCATCATGAGAATCTCCCGTTCCACCACATCATGATGAGAATCTCCTGTTCCTCCTCATCACCATGAGAATCTCCAGTTCCACCTCATCACCATGATAATCTCATGTTCCATCTCATTAAGATGAGAATCTCCCATTCCACCTAATCACCATGAGAATCTCCCATTCCTCCTCATCATGATGTGAATCTCCTGTTCCACCACATCACCTTTATAATCTCCCGTTCCACCTCATCACCATGAGAATCTCCCATTCCACGTCATCACCATGATGAGAATCTCCTGTTCCACCTCATCAAGATGAGAATCTCGCATTCCACCACATCAACATGAGAATCTCCCGTTCCACCTCATTTACCATGAGAATCTACCGTTCCACCACATCACCATGAGAATCTCCTGTTCCATCTCATTAAGATGAGAATCTCCCCTTCCACCTCATCACCTTGAGAATCTCCGGTTCGACTACATCACCATGAGAATCTCCCGTTCCACCACATCACCATGAGAATCTCTCGTTCCACCACATCACCATGAGAATCTCGCGTTCCACCACATCACCATGATAATCTCCTGTTCCATCTCATTAAGATGAGAATCTCCCGTTCCAACACATCACCATGAGAATCTCCTGTTCCACCACATCACCTTGATAATCTCCTGTTCCATCTCTTTAAAATGAGAATCTCCCGTTCCAACTCATCACCTTGAGAGTCTCCCGTTCCACCACATCACCATGATAATCTCCTGTTCCATCTCATTAAGATGAGAATCTCCCGTTCCAACACATCACCATGAGAATCTCCTGTTCCACCACATCACCTTGATAATCGCCTGTTCCATCTCTTTAAGATGAGAATCTCCCGTTCCACCTCATCACCATGATAATCTCCCGTTCCACAACATCATTATGAGAATCTCCGGTTCCACTTCATCAAGATGATAATCTCGCGTTCCACCACATCAACAAGAGAATCTCCCGTTCCACCTCATCACCATGATGAGAATCTCCTGTTCCACCTCATCAAGATGAGAATATTGCGTTCCACCACATCACCATGATAATCTCCTGTTCCATCTCATTTAGATGAGAATCTCCATTTCCACCTCATCACCTTGAGAATCTCCGGTTCCACCACATCATGATGAGATCTCCTGTTCCTACTCATCACCATGAGAATCTCCTGTTCCACTTAATCAAGATGAGAATCTCGCGTTCCACCACATCAACATGAGAATCTCCCGATCCACCTCTTCACCATGAGAATCTACTGTTCCACCACATCACCATGATAATCTCCTGTTCCATCTCATTAAGATGAGAATCTCCCGTTCCAACTCATCACCTTGAGAGTCTCCCGTTCCACCACATCACCTTGATAATCTCCTGTTCCATCTCAGTAAGATGAGAATCTCCCTTTCCACCTCATCACCTTGAGAATCTCCGGTTCGACCACATCACCATCTGAATCTCCCGTTCCACCACATCACCATGAGAATCTCTCGTTCCAACACATCACCATGAGAATCTCGCGTTCCACCACATCACCATGATAATCTCCTGTTCCATCTCATTAAGATGAGAATCTCCCGTTCCAACTCATAACCTTGAGAGTCTCCCGTTCCACGACATCACCTTGATAATCTCCTGTTTCATCTCATTAAGATGAAAATCTCCCGTTCCAACACATCACCATGAGAATCTCCTGTTCCACCACATCACCTTGATAATCTCCTGTTCCATCTCTTTAAGATGAGAATCTCCCGTTCCTACTCATCACCTTGAGAATCTCCGGTTCCACTTAATCAAGATGAGAATCTCGCGTTCCACCACATCAACATGAGAATCTCCCGATCCACCTCTTCACCATGAGAATCTACTGTTCCACCACATCACCATGAGAATCTCACGTTCCACCACATAATCATGATAATCACCTGTTCCATCTCATTAAGATCAGAATCTCCCGTTCCACCTCATCACCATGAGAATCTCCTGTTCCACTTAATCAAGATGAGAATCTCGCGTTCCACCACATCAACATGAAAATCTCCCGTTCCACCTCATCACCATGACAATCTCCCGTTCCACCACATCATGATGAGAATTTCCTCTTCCATCTCATGAAGATGAGAATCTCCCCTTCCACCTCATCACCTTGAGAATCTCCGGTTCCACCACATCACCATGGGAATCTCCCGTTCCACCACATCACCTTGAGAATCTCCGGTTCCACCATATCACCATGACAATCTCCCGTTCCACCACATCACCATGAGAATCTCTCATTCCACCACATCACCATGAGAATCTCGCGTTCCACCACATCACCATGATAATCTCCTGTTCCATCTCATTAAGATGAGAATCTCCCGTTCCAACTCATCACCATGAGAATCTCCTGTTCCACCTCATCACCATGAGAATCTCCTGTGCCACGTCATCACCATCACAATCTCCTGTTCCACCTCATTACTATGAGAATCTCCCTTTCCTCCTCATCACCATAAGAATCTCACGTTCCACCTCATCAAGTTGAAAATCTCCCGTTCCACCACATCTCCATGAAAATATCCCGTTCCACAACATCATGATGAGAATCTGCCGTTCCACCACATCATGATGAAAATCTCCTTTTCCAACTCATCACCATGAGAATCTCCCGTTCCACATCATCATGATGAGAATCTCCCGTTCCACAACATCAACATGAGAATCTCCCGTTCCACAACATCATGATGACAATCTCCCGTTCCACAACATCAACATGAGAATCTCCTGTTCCACTTAATCAAGGTGAGAATCTCGCGTTCCACCACATCAACATGAGAATCTCCCGTTCCACCTCATCACCATGATAATCTCCTGTTCCACCACATCAACATGAGAATCTCCCGTTCCACCTCATCACCATGAGAATCTCCCGTTCCACCACATCACCATGAGAATCTCTCGTTCCACCACATCACCATGATAATCTCCTGTTCCATCTCATTAAGATGAGAATCTCCCGTTCCAACTCATCACCATGAGAATCTCCCGTTCCACCTCATTACCATGAGAATCTCCTGTTCCACGTCATTACTATGAGAATCTCCCTTTCCACCTCATCACCATGAGAATCTCCCATTCCACCTTATCACCATGAGAATTTCCCGTTCCACCTCATCAAGTTGAAAATCTCCCGTTCCACCACATCTCCATGAAAATTTCCCGTTCCACCACATCAACATGAGAATCTCCCGTTCCACCTCATCACCATGATAATTTCCTGTTCCACCACATCAACATGAGAATCTCCCGTTCCACCTCATCACCATGAGAATCCACCGTTCCACCACATCACCATGAGAATCTCACGTTCCACCACATCACCATGATAATCTCCGGTTCCACCACATCATGATGAGATCTCCTGTTCCTACTCATCACCATGAGAATCTCCTGTTCCACTTAATCAAGATGAGAATCTCGCGTTCCACCACATCAACATGAGAATCCCCCGATCCACCTCTTCACCATGAGAATCTACTGTTCCACCACATCACCATGAGAATCTCGCGTTCCACCACATAAACATGATAATCACCTGTTCCATCTCATTAAGATCAGAATCTCCCGTTCCACCTCATCACCATGAGAATCTCCTGTTCCATCTCATTAAGATGAGAATCTCCCGTTCCAACACATCACCATGAGAATCTCCTGTTCCACCACATCACCTTGATAATCGCCTGTTCCATCTCTTTAAGATGAGAATCTCCCGTTCCACCTCATCACCATGATAATCTCCCGTTCCACAACATCATTATGAGAATCTCCGGTTCCACTTCATCAAGATGATAATCTCGCGTTCCACCACATCAACAAGAGAATCTCCCGTTCCACCTCATCACCATGATGAGAATCTCCTGTTCCACCTCATCAAGATGAGAATATTGCGTTCCACCACATCACCATGATAATCTCCTGTTCCATCCCATTTAGATGAGAATCTCCATTTCCACCTCATCACCTTGAGAATCTCCGGTTCCACCACATCATGATGAGATCTCCTGTTCCTACTCATCACCATGAGAATCTCCTGTTCCACTTAATCAAGATGAGAATCTCGCGTTCCACCACATCACCATGATAATCTCCTGTTCCATCTCATTAAGATGAGAATCTCCCGTTCCAACTCATCACCTTGAGAGTCTCCCGTTCCACCACATCACCTTGATAATCTCCTGTTCCATCTCATTAAGATGAGAATCTCCCTTTCCACCTCATCACCTTGAGAATCTCCGGTTCGACCACATCACCATCTGAATCTCCCGTTCCACCACATCACCATGAGAATCTCTCGTTCCAACACATCACCATGAGAATCTCGCGTTCCACCACATCACCATGATAATCTCCTGTTCCATCTCATTAAGATGAGAATCTCCCGTTCCAACTCATAACCTTGAGAGTCTCCCGTTCCACGACATCACCTTGATAATCTCCTGTTTCATCTCATTAAGATGAAAATCTCCCGTTCCAACACATCACCATGAGAATCTCCTGTTCCACCACATCACCTTGATAATCTCCTGTTCCATCTCTTTAAGATGAGAATCTCCCGTTCCTACTCATCACCTTGAGAATCTCCGGTTCCACTTAATCAAGATGAGAATCTCGCGTTCCACCACATCAACATGAGAATCTCCCGATCCACCTCTTCACCATGAGAATCTACTGTTCCACCACATCACCATGAGAATCTCACGTTCCACCACATAATCATGATAATCACCTGTTCCATCTCATTAAGATCAGAATCTCCCGTTCCACCTCATCACCATGAGAATCTCCTGTTCCACTTAATCAAGATGAGAATCTCGCGTTCCACCACATCAACATGAAAATCTCCCGTTCCACCTCATCACCATGACAATCTCCCGTTCCACCACATCATGATGAGAATTTCCTCTTCCATCTCATGAAGATGAGAATCTCCCCTTCCACCTCATCACCTTGAGAATCTCCGGTTCCACCACATCACCATGGGAATCTCCCGTTCCACCACATCACCTTGAGAATCTCCGGTTCCACCATATCACCATGACAATCTCCCGTTCCACCTCATCATGATGAGAATCTCCCGTTCCACCTCATCACCATGATAATCTCCTGTTCCATCTCATTAAGATGAGAATCTCCCGTTCCAACTCATCACCATGAGAATCTCCTGTTCCACCTCATCACCATGAGAATCTCCTGTGCCACGTCATCACCATCACAATCTCCTGTTCCACCTCATTACTATGAGAATCTCCCTTTCCTCCTCATCACCATAAGAATCTCACGTTCCACCTCATCAAGTTGAAAATCTCCCGTTCCACCACATCTCCATGAAAATATCCCGTTCCACAACATCATGATGAGAATCTGCCGTTCCACCACATCATGATGAAAATCTCCTTTTCCAACTCATCACCATGAGAATCTCCCGTTCCACATCATCATGATGAGAATCTCCCGTTCCACAACATCAACATGAGAATCTCCCGTTCCACAACATCATGATGACAATCTCCCGTTCCACAACATCAACATGAGAATCTCCTGTTCCACTTAATCAAGGTGAGAATCTCGCGTTCCACCACATCAACATGAGAATCTCCCGTTCCACCTCATCACCATGAGAATCTACTGTTCCACCACATCAACATGAGAATCTCCCGTTCCACCTCATCACCATGAGAATCTCCCGTTCCACCACATCACCATGATAATCTCCTGTTCCACCACATCAACATGAGAATCTCCCGTTCCACCTCATCACCATGAGAATCTCTCGTTCCACCACATCACCATGATAATCTCCTGTTCCATCTCATTAAGATGAGAATCTCCCGTTCCAACTCATCACCATGAGAATCTCCCGTTCCACCTCATTACCATGAGAATCTCCTGTTCCACGTCATTACTATGAGAATCTCCCTTTCCACCTCATCACCATGAGAATCTCCCATTCCACCTTATCACCATGAGAATTTCCCGTTCCACCTCATCAAGTTGAAAATCTCCCGTTCCACCACATCTCCATGAAAATTTCCCGTTCCACCACATCAACATGAGAATCTACCGTTCCACCTCATCACCATGATAATTTCCTGTTCCACCACATCAACATGAGAATCTCCCGTTCCACCTCATCACCATGAGAATCCACCGTTCCACCACATCACCATGAGAATCTCACGTTCCACCACATCACCATGATAATCTCCGGTTCCACCACATCATGATGAGATCTCCTGTTCCTACTCATCACCATGAGAATCTCCTGTTCCACTTAATCAAGATGAGAATCTCGCGTTCCACCACATCAACATGAGAATCCCCCGATCCACCTCTTCACCATGAGAATCTACTGTTCCACCACATCACCATGAGAATCTCGCGTTCCACCACATAAACATGATAATCACCTGTTCCATCTCATTAAGATCAGAATCTCCCGTTCCACCTCATCACCATGAGAATCTCCTGTTCCACTTAATCAAGATGAAAATCTTGCGTTCCACCACATCACCTTGAAAATCTCCCGTTCCACAACATCATGATGAGAGTCTCCCGTTCCACCACATCATGATGAGAATCTCCTGTTCCACCTCATCACCATCTCCTGTTCCACCTCATCACCATGAGAAACTCCCATCCGACCTCATCACCATGAGAATCTCCCATTCCTGTTGTAGTGTAGGACAAACAAGGACCCAAGTGCAGATTGGACGTGGATACTAGGACAGGTTTATTGTTCTCCTGGGCAGAATGGTAGGTGGCCAGGCAGGCAGGTTGGCGGGCAGGCAGGCAGGTTGGCGGGCAGGCAGGCAAGAATCATGCACGCAGATGACACAACAATCAGGCGATGACTGGTGAACTGAGCTGGCCTTTTATCTTGCTGCTGCTGCTGATTACCCGATGAGAACCTGGTGTGGACTTGATTGCCAGGGAAACAGGCACACCCACTGCAGCACAGGTCAGAGCAGGAACCACAACAGTACCCCCCCCTCCACGGGAGCCACCGGGCGACCGAAACTTCTCCGGATGAGCACGACGAAAATCCTGGACCAGGGAGGCATCCAGAATAAATGAGCGTGGAACCCAGGCACGCTCCTCAGGACCATACCCCTCCCAGTCCACCAGAAACTGGAAGCCACGACCCCGACGCCGCACATCCAGGAGACGCCGGACAGAATAGGCAGGGCGACCCGCCACAAGCCGGGCGGGAGGAGGGGGTCTGGAAGGAGGGACGAGAGGACTAGAGGAAACAGGCTTGAGTTGGGAGACATGGAAAGAAGGGTGGACTCTCATGGAACTGGGGAGTTTCAGTTTGACCACGGTGGGATTAATGATCCGCTCAACCTCAAAAGGACCCAAAAAGCGGGGGGCCAACTTCTTGGCATCAGTACGCAATGGAATGTTCTTTGCTGATAACCAAACCTTTTGGCCAGGTGCGTAATGGGGTCCAGGAGTCCGATGACGATCCGCCATGCGGCGGGTACGTACGGAGGCATGAAGGAGCGCAGTTCGAGCCTTCCTCCAAATCCGTCGGCAGCGGCGGATGTGTAGCTGGACCGACGGCACAGAAACCTCCTCCTCCTGTGCTGGAAACAGGGGCGGCTGATATCCCAGGGAGCATTCGAAAGGTGATAAGCCTGAAGCAGAAGAGGTAAGGGAGTTGTGAGCATACTCTACCCAGTCCAGATGGTCACACCAGGAGGAGGGGTTGGACTCAGCCACACATCTCAGGGCAGTTTCCAGATCCTGATTAGACCTCTCAGCCTGGCCATTGGTCTGGGGATGGAAACCAGACGACAGGCTCACAGTGGCCCCGAGTGAGTGACAAAACGACTTCCATACCTGGGATGTAAATTGGGGTCCTCTGTCTGATACTATGTCTGTGGGCAGACCATGGAGCCGAAAGACATGATGAACAAGTAAGTTGGCTGTCTCCTTGGCAGTAGGAAGTTTGGGAAGGGCAATAAAGTGAACAGCTTTGGAAAAGCGATCAACAACTGTGAGGATGGTGGTGTTACCTCTTGAGGCTGGAAGACCAGTGACGAAGTCCAGAGCAATGTGCGACCAGGGTCTGCTTGGAACAGGTAATGGACGAAGAAATCCCGCAGGTGGCTGATGCGATGACTTACTGCGTTGCGTGCACACGTCGTACAGGCTGCAACAAACTCCCGGACATCTTTATCCATTGTGGGCCACCAGAATCTGCGTCTCAGAAAAGAAAGTGTTCGCACAGAACCAGGGTGGCATGCTAGGCGGGAGGAATGTCCCCACTGGAGGACTTGGGAACGTACAGAATTGGGGACATAAAGGCGGTTACGGGGACCTGTGCCAGGGTCAGGCTGTTGCTGTTGGGCCTCTCTAACCCTGTCCTCCACCTCCCAGGAAACAGCGGCTACAACACAGGTTGCAGGTAAGATGGTATCAGGTGAAACTGCAGTCTTGGGTGGAAATTGGCGAGAGAGAGAGTCCGGTTTCTGGTTTTTGGACCCAGGTCTGTATGACAGCGTGAAGTGGAATCGATTGAAGAAAAGAGACCAACGGGCCTGTCGGGGATTCATTTGTCTAGCAGACTGTAGGTATTCCAGGTTCTTATGGTCAGTCCAGATGAGGAATGGCACTTTGGATCCCTCCAACCAATGGCGCCACTGCTCCAGGGCGAGTTTGATGGCTAAGAGTTCCCTATCACCGACATGGTAGTTCTGCTCAGCTGGTGTTAGACGTCGAGAGAAAAAGGCACAAGGATGTAACTTCTGAGACTCTGGGGATCGTTGGGACAACACAGCTCCAACGCCGACATCAGAAGCATCAACCTCCACCACAAATTGATGGTTGAGATCAGGGTGGAGGAGGACAGGAGCAGTGGTGAATAGATCCTTTAACTTGACAAAAGCCTGAGCCGCCGGCTCAGACCAGACAAATGGGACTGTAGGCGATGTAAGTCTTGTCAGGGGAGCTGCGATGCGGCTATAATTGCGAATGAATCTGCGATAAAAATGAGCAAAACCCAAGAAACGTTGCAGCTGCTTGACAGAAGTTGGGACTGGCCATTCGGTAACAGCTTTGACCTTCTCAGGATCTGCTCGGACCTGCCCACTCTCAAAAATGTATCCGAGAAAAGAAACAGTGTTCTTATGAAAATCACACTTCTCGGCCTTAACGAATAGGCGATTCTCCAGAAGTCTCTGCAGGACTTGTCAGACATGTTGTATATGTTCGGTGAGGTTGTGGGAAAAGATGAGGATATCGTCTAAATAGACGAAAACAAAACGGTTCAGGAAGTCTCTCAGCACATCATTAACTAAGGCTTGGAAAACAGCAGGGGCATTACAAAGTCCAAAAGGCATGACTCGATACTCAAAATGGCCGAGTGGGGTCTTGAAGGCTGTCTTCCACTCATCTCCCTCTTTTATCCTGACCAGATGATATGCGTTGCGGAGATCTAGCTTTGTGAAGATTGTTGAGCCATGGAGAGAGTTGAAGGCAGACTCAAGAAGTGGCAGAGGATACTTATTCTTTATGGTTATAGCATTTAATCTCCGGTAGTCAATACAAGGCCGAAGAGAACTATCCTTCTTAGAGACAAAGAAAAAACCTGCGCCAACAGGGGAAGAAGAAGGTCTAATTAAACCAGCAGCCAGCGAATCCGAAATATATTTCTCCATGGCCTCAGTCTCTGGCTTAGAAAGATTGTACAGATGACTGGCTGGCAATGGAGCCCCAGGTAACAAGTCTATGGCGCAGTCATATGGTCGGTGAGGAGGAAGAGAAAGGGCCCTCTCTTTACTGAACACCTCAGCGAGGTCATGGTAGGCTAGAGGAATGTCTGACAAATCCTTAGAAGTGGGACAATGACTGGTAGTGGTTATACCAGATGGGACGGCAGAGTGAAGACACGTTGCATGACAATAAGAACTCCAGTTAATAATCCTCCCAGTAGTCCAATCCAGATGGGGATTGTGTAACGATAACCAGGGGTGTCCTAAAACCAGGGGTGAATTTGGTGAGTTTACAACAAAGAAACTGATAAACTCCTGGTGATTTCCTGAAACAATTTGTTTAACCGGAACAGACTCTTGGGTGATGGAGTAAAGAATGCTGCCATCCAGAGCCCGGGCAGAAACAGGAGGGAAGAGAGACTCCAGGTCTAGATTAATTCTTGCAGCCCATTCCTTGTCAATAAAGTTTGCTTCAGCTCCAGAATCCACTAAAGCCTGTACTGGATGAGAGAAACCCTTGACATATAGCACCGCTGGAATGAGTGTCTTTGTGTGGGGAATTACCTTTGGAGTGGTGGTCGTCAGTACTCCCACAGCTACTGACGACCCAGATCTTTTGGCCGTTCTGTGCAGACAGCTCTCTGGTGTCCTGGTCTTCCACAATAAAAACAAACGCCGGTGTCCCTCCTCCTCTGTCGTTCCTCCGTGGACAGATGAGCTCAGCCCAGCTGCATGGGCTCCTCGGACTGTGTTGTGCTAGGAAGGGAAGGGCGGACCGCTCCGATGGTGGAGCCGGGAAAATACAGCTCAGAACGAGTCTGCCGCTCTCTGTCTCTCTCCCGTAAGCGGTTGTCCAGCCTTATTGAGAGGGAAACCAGGTCGTCCAGGGAATCTGATGCATCACGGGTGGCAAGCTCATCCTTAAGCCGGCTGCTTAAACCATTTGTGAAGATTCCACAAAGAGCCTGAACATTCCAGCCCGAATCCGCAGCCGCAGTCCTGAAATCCACAGCAAACTCAGCAACACTCATTTTTCCTTGTCGGAGATTAATCAGCCGCTTAACGGCATCGCCCCCTCTCACTGGATGGTCAAACACCTTCTTCATCTCATCCATAAAAGCTGGATAAGACATGTGCCTGAAACCCTGCCGTTCAAACGCTGCTTCTGCCCATGACAAAGCCTTGCCCTCCAGAAGTCCGATGACGTAGGAGATCTTGGATTTGTCACTGGCATAAGTGATGGGCTTCTGGTCAAACACAAGTGAGCATTGGAGTAAGAACCCTCTACATTTACCCAGATCCCCGGTATAAGGTTTGGGGTCCGGGATGTGTGTCTCTCTTACCGGGGTGGCAGAAGCGGTAGGATGCCTGGATGAGTCCGGAACCTGTTGCTGATCGGGAGCAGGCTGTACCAGACCAGCCACATGACTGGTGAGTTGAGACAACTGCGTAAGGATGGTGTGGTAATTCTGGTCCAAAGTTAGAAGCATCTGCTCATGTCGAGCTAAGTGAGCATTCTGACCGGATAGGGCTTGCTGAAGTTGTCCGGCGGCGCCTTCTGGGTTAGAATCTGCTGGATCCATACCTGATGGCCTGATTGTTCTGTTGTAGTGTAGGACAAACAAGGACCCAAGTGCAGATTGGATGTGGATACTAGGACAGGTTTATTGTTCTCCTGGGCAGAATGGTAGGTGGCCAGGCAGGCAGGTTGGCGGGCAGGCAGGCTGGTTGACGGGCAGGCAGGCAGGTTGGCGGGCAGGCAGGCAGGTTGGCGGGCAGGCAGGCAAGAATCATGCACGCAGATGACACAACAATCAGGCGATGACTGGTGAACTGAGCTGGCCTTTTATCTTGCTGCTGCTGCTGATTACCCGATGAGAACTTGATTGCCAGGGAAACAGGCACACCCACTGCAGCACAGGTCAGAGCAGGAACCACAACAATTCCACCACATCTTGATGAGAATCTCCCTTTCCACCTCATCATGATGAGAATCTCACGTTCAGCCTCATAACCAGGACAATCTCCTGTTCCACCTCATCAAGATGAGAATCTCCTGATTCACCACATCACCATGAGAAACTACCGTTCCACCACATCATGATGAGAATCTCCCCTTCCTCCACATAACAATGAGAATCTCCTGTTCCACCTCATCATGATGAGAATCTCCTGTTCCACCTCATCAACATGAGAATCTTCCGTTCAACCACATCACCATGAGAATATCCCGCTCCACCTCATTACCATGAGAATCTCCTGTTCCACCACATAAAGATGAGAATCTCAAGTTCCACCTCATCACCATGAGAATCTCCCGTTCCAGCACATCATGATAGGAATCTCACGTTCCACCTCATCACCATTAGAATCTCCCATTCCACCACATCATGATGAGAATCTCCTGTTCAACCTAATCAACATGAGAACCTCACCGTGCCCATCATCACCTTGAGAATCTCTCGTTTCACCACATCACCATGAGAATCTCAAGTTCCATCACATCATGATGGGAATCTCCCGTTCCACCACATCACCATGAGAATATCCCGCTCCACCTCATCACCATGAGAATCTCCCGTTACACCACATCAAGATCAGAATCTCAAGTTCCACCACATCGCCATGAGAATCTTCTGTTCCACCTCATCACCATGAGAATCTCCCGTTCCAGCACATCATGATAGGATTCTCCCATTCCACCTCATCACCCTGAGAATCTCCTGTTTCACCTCATCATGATGAGAAACTCCCGTTCCAACTCATCACCTTGAGAATCTCCCATTCCACCACATCTTGTTGAGAAACTCCCGTTCCACCTCATCACCTTGAGAATAACCCGTTCCACCATATCATCATAAGAATCTCCGGTACCACCACATCACCATGAGAATCTCCTGTTAGACCACATCATGATGGGAATCTCCCCTTCCTCCACATAACAATGAAAATCTCCCGTTCCAACTCATCATGATGAGAATCTCCTGTTCCACCTCATCAACATGAGAATCTCCCGTTCCACCACATCACCATGAGATACTCCGGTTAACCCTCATCACCATGAGAATATCCCGTTCAACCTCATCACCATGAGGATCTCCCGTTCCACCACATCAAGATGAGAATCTCAAGTTCCACCACATTGCTATAAAAATCTTCTGTTCTACCTCATCACCATGAGAATCTCCTGTTCCACCACATCTTGATGAGAATCTCAAGTTCCACCTCATCACCATGAGAATCTCCCATTCCACCACATCATGATGAGAATCTCACGTTCCACCACATAGAGATCAGAATCTCCCATTCCACCTCATCACAATGAGAATCTCCCCTTCCACCACATCATGATGAGAATCTCACGTTCCACCACATCAAGATCAGAATCTCCCATTCCATCTCATCACCATGATAATCTGCCGTTCCACCACATCATGATGGGAATCTCCCGTTCCACCACATCACCATGAGAAACTACCGTTCCACCACATCATGATGAGAATCTCCCCTTCCTCCACATAACAATGAAAATCTCCCGTTCCAACTCATCATGATGAGAATCTCCTGTTCCACCTCATCAACATGAGAATCTCCCGTTCCACCACATCACCATGAGATACTCCGGTTAACCCTCATCACCATGAGAATATCCCGTTCAACCTCATCACCATGAGGATCTCCCGTTCCACCACATCAAGATGAGAATCTCAAGTTCCACCACATTGCTATAAAAATCTTCTGTTCTACCTGATCACCATGAGAATCTCCCATTCCACCACATCTTGATGAGAATCTCCCTTTCCACCTCATCATGATGAGAATCTCACGTTCAGCCTCATAACCAGGACAATCTCCCGTTCCACCTCATCAAGATGAGAATCTCCTGATTCACCACATCACCATGAGGAACTACCGTTCCACCACATCATGATGAGAATCTCCCCTTCCTCCACATAACAATGAGAATCTCCTGTTCCACCTCATAATGATGAGAATCTCCTGTTCCACCTCATCAACATGAGAATCTTCCGTTCAACCACATCACAATGAGAATATCCCGCTCCACCTCATCACCATGAGAATCTCCTGTTCCACCACATAAAGATGAGAATCTCAAGTTCCACCTCATCACCATGAGAATCTCCCGTTCCAGCACATCATGATGAGAATCTCACGTTCCACCACATCAAGATCAGAATCTCCCATTCCATCTCATCACCATGATAATCTCCTGTTCCACCACATAAAGATGAGAATCTCAAGTTCCACCTCATCACCATGAGAATCTCCCCTTCCACCACATCATGATGAGAATCTCACATTCCACCACATCAAGATCAGAATCTCCCATTCCATCTCATCACCATGATAATCTCCCGTTCCACCACATCATGATGGGAATCTCCCGTTCCACCACATCACCATGAGAAACTACCGTTCCACCACATCATGATGAGAATCTCCCCTTCCTCCACATAACAATGAGAATCTCCTGTTCCACCTCATCATGATGAGAATCTCCTGTTCCACCTCATCAACATGAGAATCTCCCGTTCCACCACATCACCATGAGATACTCCGGTTAACCCTCATCACCATGAGAATATCCCGTTCAACCTCATCACCATGAGGATCTCCCGTTCCACCACATCAAGATGAGAATCTTAAGTTCCACCACATTGCTATAAAAATCTTCTGTTCTACCTCATCACCATGAGAATCTCCCATTCCACCACATCTTGATGAGAATCTCCCTTTCCACCTCATCATGATGAGAATCTCACGTTCAGCCTCATAACCAGGACAATCTCCCGTTCCACCTCATCAAGTTGAGAATCTCCTGATTCACCACATCACCATGAGAAACTACCGTTCCACCACATCATGATGAGAATCTCCCCTTCCTCCACATAACAATGAGAATCTCCTGTTCCACCTCATAATGATGAGAATCTCCTGTTCCACCTCATCAACATGAGAATCTTCCGTTCAACCACACCACAATGAGAATATCCCGCTCCACCTCATCACCATGAGAATCTCCTGTTCCACCACATAAAGATGAGAATCTCAAGTTCCACCTCATCACCATGAGAATCTCCCGTTCCAGCACATCATGATAGGAATCTCCCATTCCACCACATCATGATGAGAATCTCACGTTCCACCACATCAAGATCAGAATCTCCCATTCCACCTCATCACCATGAGAATCTCCCCTTCCATCACATCATGATGAGAATCTCACGTTCCACCACATCAAGATCAGAATCTCCCATTCCACCTCATCACCATGATAATCTCCCGTTCCACCACATCATGATGGGAATCTCTAGTTCCACCACATCACCATGAGAAACTACCGTTCCACCACATCATGATGAGAATCTCCCCTTCCTCCACATAACAATGAGAATCTCCTGTTCCACCTCATCAACATGAGAATCTTCCGTTCAACCACATCACCATGAGAATATCCCGCTCCACCTCATCACCATGAGAATCTCAAGTTCCACCTCATCACCATGAGAATGTCCGGTTCCAGCACATCATGATAGGAATCTCCCATTCCACCTCATCGACCTGAGAATCTGCCGTTCCACAACATCATGATGAGAATCTCCCGTTCCACCACATCACAATGAGAATCTCCCCTTCCACCACATCATGATGAGAATCTCACGTTCCACCACATCAAGATCAGAATCTCCCATTCCACCTCATCACCATGATAATCTCCTGTTAGACCACATCATGATGGGAATCTCCCCTTCCTCCACATAACAATGAAAATCTCCCGTTCAACCTCATCACCATGAGGATCTCCCGTTCCACCACATCATGATGAGAATCTCACGTTCCACCACATCAAGATCAGAATCTCCCATTCCACCTCATCACCATGATAATCTCCCGTTCCACCACATCATGATGGGAATCTCCCCTTCCACCTCATCACCATGAGAATCTCACCTTGCCCCTCATCACCTTGAGAATCTCTCGTTTCACCACATCACCATGAGAATCTCAAGTTCCATCACATCAAGGTGAGAATCTCCTGTTCCACCTCATCACCATGAGAATCTCCTTTTCCACCTCATCACCATGAGAATCTCCTGTTCCACCACATCGCCATGAGAATCTGCCATTCCACCACATCAAGATGAGAATCTCCTGTTCCACCACATCATGATGACTATCTCCCATTCCACCTCATAACCAGGAGAATCTCTTGTTCGAACTCATCAAGATGAGAATCTTGCGTTCCACCTCATCACCATGAGAATCTCCTATTCCACCTCATCACCATGAGAATCTCCCTTTCTACCTCATTACCATGAGAATCTCCCGTTCTACCTCATTACCATGAGAATCTCCCGTTCCACCTCATCAAGATGAGAATCAAATGTTCAACCTCATCACCATGAGAATCTCCTGTTGCACCTCATCAAGATGAGAATCAAATGTTCCACCTCATCACCATTAGAATCTCCTGTTCCACCTCATTATGATGACAATCTCCCATTCCATCTCAAAACCAGGACAATCTCCTATTTCAACTCATCAAGATGAGAATCTCCTGTTCAACCTCATTACCATGAGAATCTCCTGTTACACCACATCACCATGAGAATTTCCCGTTCCTCCAGATCATAATGAGAAACTCCCATTCCACCTCATCACCATAAGAATCTCCCGTTCCACCTCGTCACCATGAGAGTCTCCCGTTCCACCTCATCATAATGAGAATCTCTCGTTCCACCACATCATGATGAGCACGTCCTGTTCCACCACAAAATGATGAAAATCTCCCATTCTGCCTCATCACCATGAGAATCTCCCATTCCACCACATCACCATGAGAATCTTCTGTTCCAACACATCACCATGAGAATCTTGTGTTCCAATACATCACCATGAGAATCTTGTGTTCCAACACATCACCATGAGAATCGCCCGTTCCACCACGTCATGATGAGAATCTGCCGTTCCACATCATCACCATGAGAATCTCGCTTTACACCACATCACCATGAGAATCTCCCGTTACACCTCATCATGATTACAATTTTCCCATGAGTTTTTTATGAGTGTGTTTGTAAATTGGTGAATGTTAAAAGTGAAAAGTGTTTTGAGAGGCAGGCATGAGTGCAAAATTGCTATATAAATTTCATTTACTATCAAATTATTTTCCCAAAACTTCAGTTGGATTCTGAAACACTGTTAATGCTGGAAGATTTGGCCACAAATAACCCATGTTTGAAGCTGCTGATATGTTCATATTAGTCATACTACAATTGCATACTGTGTGTTGTGCATTTTTCCTTGTCAAATCTTTTAAGGTTTTCTGTACAGCAGAATTCCTGGCTGTGTTTGGAAAATCTCGAAAGCTGTATTGCCATTACAAATAAAAGCCATATTTGTAAATCTGAAGCTCCATTTGTTATTTGCAGGTGTTTCCATTGAACCCATTTACAGCATAAGCAACGACCATAAAATGTCGTCCGACGGATGAGAATTTACGAGTATTTGGCCGATGCCACATAGCCATGTAGGGTTTTGTGCAGGATTCTCCACGGCTCCTCAAAGCCCTTCTCCCTCATTTTGCTTTCCAATTCTATGTAAAACTCTGCCTTTCCCTGCTATCTGCTGTCAAGAGATTATATTTTTCTTGTTAGGTGTAAAAAGATTTTGTCTTCTCCTTGTCCATCTTTTGCTGAAAGAACCCCTTACGTCACATTCAGAGGTGTGTAAATACAGAAGAAGTAATCCATTACATTTTTTCTATATACTTCTTTCTGGACATATAGAAAAACCCCTTCATGAGATGTTTTCATTTGAAGTTTTTTTTCAGATTTTGTAGCAGTAATAGAAATGCAGCTTATGTCTCCATGCAACACGCTGGTAACCACATGTGTTTTCTAAAATAAGATATAAATAAAGTGGATTGGATTTGAAGTTGCAGTCTCAAAAAGGAATCAGATAACAGCTAATCAGAACACAGATGTCTGTGTTCCTGCACCTGGTTAAAAAGATCCAAGTGTATTTACACACTCCCAGATTAGATGGATGCACATGAATACCAGAGACGAGAAAACTTGTCCATGTCTTCTCTTTAAAATACCAGTCAGATCAATACTGTTCAATCTTGACAATAGAAATCAATGATGCTGCATTTAGTGCGACTAACACAGAAGTGTTGTTTTCCTCAGGAAAGCCGACATCATGGTTTTTTTTAGAGCGAATAAAGTGGTTTTGTATTTTCCATGCTGAGACTGAAGAGACCGGCTGCTTCGCGGTATGTTAGCAGAACAGCTGTTTTACTGCTCTGGAAACATTTCCTGTCCAATGGATCAATCACATTTAAATCAGACGGAATTTTATTCTGGTTCTCACTTTTTGTCTGTATGTCACATCTATTGTGTAGTTATCGATTAGCGAAGGTTGTTGTGTCCTCTGACCCACCCAAGGTCAGGCCGGGTGGCCCCCATGGTGATGGCCTGGGTGGTCTTGGTTGGGGGTAGCCCTTTGTGTAGAGGCTCCCTGAGAATACCGTTTCCTTATCTGGTGCACATCTGGTGCAAATGCACCTGGCCATTCATTCATCTTCTTTTAACTGTTACAGGGCAAATAGGGCATGGGTGAGGGTGGTTGTGGGTGGGTGAAAGGGGATGTGTATGTGTGTTAGTGTTTTATCTATTTTGATGTAAATTGTTTTATAATGTAAAGCACTTTGTATTGTTTTTAAGCACGAAAAGTGCTCTACAAATAAAGTTTGATTTGATTTGATTTGAAGGACCCCAGTCATATCACAAAGGTCAGCGGTCAGGCAGCCTTTCCCCCCCTGCTGCTTTGTCACCCATCCTCCTCATCCTTCCTTTGTTTCACTAACAAAAGTGAATCACAAGCTGGGTGTTGGCATATTTTTAGTTAATTGGGTTGAGTGGGAGAATGAAGCAGAAGATGATGAAGATGGGTTAGTGGTGTGTGTGTGTGTGTGTGTGTGTGTGTGTTTAATGTAACGAGGACTGTGAGGGGTTAGGCCAGTGAATGAACAGCTGAGAGTGCTGGTTTAGTCTGTATGAAAGCAGTCCAACTGTCATAACAAAGACAGCAGGCCAATCGTAGACAAAGAGGAGTCACGAGCCCCCAGGAGACCAACAAAGACCTCTTTGGATTCACATGTATAGATAAATCATACACACATGCACACGCACACACATACAGACAATGGTTTGTCAGCAGCAGTCTCCCAGAGGCCTGTGATGGTCTAGGGGCCAGACTGAGCTTGCATCATGGAACTGCTGCAGCCGAAGGTTAACTTTAGCCATCCTCTGAGGATGACCTTCCATCAGGATGTCGCTTCATCTGGAAGAAACTCAGATGACAAATAATCATGTCAAGTCAGCTTTAAACTGTGATGTTAAAAACAAGCCAGAAATTCTGGCTGGACGTGGATTTCGGCATCTCATTAAGATGGTTGTGAAGTTCACTTGTTAACCCTTAAAACTCCACTGGATTTCTGCCATTCCCAGATCTACCACTTCTACCATCATCAGTCCACGAGGACCAGCAGTGTGGAACTGGGATGGTCATGTGACCCTCCAGCTGGTCTACGGAGGTTTTCCAGCGTTTCTATCCGTCCAGGAGGTTTACAATCCAGACACAACATGTAGTGTTTATTCAGAGACTCTAGATGGTAAATCCACCATTATTTATCACATCTTCATCACCATCACTACCATGTTGCTAAGAGACCTCTATTTTCACCTGGACATGATGATGAAGACGCTTCCTGTCAGACTTTCCACCAATCAGAGAGCTTAAACTGACGGTAACGTCCAATCAGGAGCAGCCAAAGATCAACAAGTGATGAGAAAAGCAGGAAAATAATGATCCTCTATGGCTGGAATAAAGCCAGGAAGACGTTTGGGATGCAGCTGAGGTGGAGGTGCTGCAGTGAGGATAGCAGGTAGATAGTAGCAGGAAGTTGTGTGGAAACATGGAAACAGTATGTGTGTGTGTGTGTGTTTCAGACGTGAGAGAATGATGTGTAGATTAGAAAAGGCTTGGTCACTGCTGATCTATGTGTGTTATTTCTACAAACTTCTGGTTGCTCTTTATGCTGCTTCATCTATTCATACATTCATCTTACATAATTTTAGCCTCAGAATCTGGAAACATCACGTCTCCATGGAAACATCACGTCTCCATGGAAACACTTTGTCTGCATGGAAACATCATGTCTCCATGGAAACATCACGTTGGCATGGAAACACTATGTCTGCATGGAAACATCATGTCTCCATGGAAACATCACGTTGGCATGGAAACACTATGTTTGCATGGAAACATCATGTCTCCATGGAAACATCACGTTTCCATAGAAACATCATGGAGACATGATGGAGACCAGTTTGACCAGGTAATAATGACTCAGCTAACCATGGATGAGCTGGTCTGAACAATGTCAGCTATAACTTGTTCTCTGAGACCGGCCACTACTCGGCAGCAGGAAATGAAAAACTCGACCATAACAAGAATTTTTCTACCAGGACCTGGTCTTGGAAATGCCTTTTCAGTCTTCTTCAATCTTGGTTCAGTAGACAATGTCTAGTGGGAAAAATTGACTCCCAAAACACGCTGATCAGCTCTTGAGATGGAAGCCTTGTGTAATAGGTCTTAGTCTCATCTAAAACACTAAACTGGGACAAGGTGGTTTGGGGTCTCTTGGACACTGCCTGCAGTCTTGCCTCAATCTCTGATGTGTAACTCAGGGGAACATCAACGTTTCCTACAAATCACAACAAAGACAACAGTTTAAAGGTAACTTCATGCAGCACATTTCATGGACAGGACAATTCAGAGTGCTGAAAGTTAAACTTGGAAAGCATTGAAAAAAGCTGCAAAAAGTACAGAAAGCAGTAAAACGTGGAGAAAGCAGTTAAATAAATTGAAAATATGAATAAAATAAGTAAAAATAAAGAGAAGTGATGAGAGGTGTAAATAAGATGTTCAGTTCATGAATTGCCACAGAAAATAAATATGTTTAACAGCAATTTAAACTTTCACCAAATGTAGACACTGTCTCCACATATGACAGATTTATTCTGGACATACGTTTGTCTGGGATTAGTCCACCATCAGCAGGGTTTCACAGTCTGTTCTGGGACTGGAAACCAGTACAAACTTAAAACCAGTATAACAATGTTAAAACTGGTGCAAATGTGTTCAAATCTCTTAGTCCCAGTTAAAGCTGCAGCAGCATCTTAATGAGCTGTCGATGCTTAATATTCTTTATAGGAAGTCCTGTCAAAAAACCATTATGATATTCCAGTCTACTGGTTTTACTGGGAAGTCCTGTAAAAAGGCCAGAATGGTATTACAGTCTACTGAAGATGAATGATGGTGGAGCAGGGAAACATAATGCAGGTCAACGTCACAATGTTTTCACAACGTCTGGAGTTGAGGTCAGCAGCTCCCAAGCTCAACTGTACACAGTGTTGACGGAGCACTGCTTCCCCCTCCTGAATCACCGGATGGTGGACCAGAATCTCCATGCCCTCACCAGGTCCTCGCCATGCCGCTTAGCCTGTCGGTATCCATCAGCTGCCTCCAGAGTCCCACAGGCCAAGAAGGCCTGATAGGACTCCTTCTTCAGCTTGACGGCATCCCTCACTGCTGGTGTCCACCAACGAGTCCTGGGATTACCGCCACGACAGGCACCAACGACCTTACAGCCACAGCTCCGGCTGGCCGCCTCAGCAATAGAGGCACGGAACACATCCCATTCAGACTCAATGTCCCCCGCCTCACTCGGGACATGGTTGAAGCTCTGCTGAAGGTGGGAGTTGAAGCTCGCTCTGACGGGGGACTCAGCCAGACAAGGCATGTGGCCGCAGTTCCGACGATACGACAACACAATCAATCATCAAACTGCGGCCCAGGGAATCCTGATGCCAGGTGTACATATGGACACTCTTATGTTGGAACATGGTGTTCGTTATGGACAATCCATGACGAGCCCACGTGAGCATTGAAGTCCCCCAGCAGACCTGTGTCGAGGTGAGTCCAACTAGCCGGAACCACTAAACCCTGCGCACAAGCTCAGGCTCCTTCCCCACCAGAGAGGTGACGTTCCACGTCCCTAGAGCCAGCTTCTGCAGCCGGGGATCGGACCGCCAGCCTCTTGCTGCCACCCGGCTCACATTGCACCCAACCTCCTGCAGACATGGGAGGGCACGTTTCTAGAAAAGCACTCAGAGAGTGCAAACCTTCACCAAGGGCCACAGTTCTAAGATGTTCCTGGATCCAAACCGTGATCTGGATCACCACCAAGATTTATTCAGCTCTTCCTTTTTACATTTCCAACAACTCCTAAAAATCAAATTAAAATCAGTCAACTACTTTTTGAGTTATGCTGAACACAATCAGACAAAGATATAAACAAATGCTGATAAAAACCTAACCTCCTTGACGTAGGAGTTTCAGGAGATCTTTCATTCCCACGGCCATCAGACTATATAATAAAACCTCCTGAACTGTACCCCCACATGTACATGCATCTACAAGGGAGAGTGGCTTATGCTGTCTTTATTGTGTTTTTAATGAGTTTTTAACCTATGTCTGTCTGAGCAATTATTTATTTATGTTTAATACGCACTGAGAGGTGGAAGAGTGAGTGTTTTTTTTTTTTAATGCTTTATTGAGTTGCGAGACAATTTGAATTTCTTTAGGGATGAATAAAGTCCTATCTATCTATCTATCTATCTATCTATCTATCTATCTATCTATATCTATATCTATCTATCTATCTATATATCTATCTATCTGTCTATCTATATTTAACATGTTGCAAACAGCGTGTGTGTGTGTGTGTGTGTGTGTGTGTGTGTGTGTGTGTGTGTGTGTGTGTGTGTGTGTGTGTGTGTGTGTGTGTAATTGTGCACATAGCTGCAGTTATTGTCACCAGAAGGAGATGTAGGGAATGCCTTTTTTCATCCCTGGTGGGAATATTTCTAGGATGAAACAGAATCAGAACATCTGGCTTATCCAGCATGTTGTAGGAACTCAGGATGGATGAGGAGAGGAGTCACACATACCTGTAGATGACAGATGTTACATGTCACAGCTGGGATCCTCTAGATGTGCTGTGCAAGTCCTAAGTTTCCACTCTGCAGTTATTAACTGAGACCAAACGTGTTTGTTTTAGAGTAAAAGGAAAAATAATTGCACCCATGTGCACAATATCTGGGATCAGTACATGATTCTTTTATTTAGAAAAACAGCTTTTGTTCTCCAAGCTGTGGCTGGTGAGTTTTTAAGAGAGCTGACTTGTAGGTTGGTCAGCTTGTGAAATCCTCATTCATTCGTGTGTTCCTTCATATTTTTAAGATGACAGCACATACACTCTACATCCCCACATGTTTTACTTGCAGACATTTTATTAAATGCCCATTTTTCTTTTCTTTACGTCTTAATGTCTTTTTAATTCATCTCCTGTTAGCATTGTTTTACAGACAGCATTAACTTTTCCATAAATTAGCTTCCAAACAGTGTTTATTAGTGTGTCAGTCAGATTTCTCTGCTTGTAGGTCATGTTTTCTCTCCGAACTAATCATGCTGCAAACCATGAAATGTGCTAAACCTTCATTTAAATAGTCTGCAACACGCTTGCACCTTCTGCCCATTTACACATCACTGGGTAAATCACCTGCAAACCACAGTTCAGCCCCACATGCACAGGTCTAGACGCACACGCACATTACACTCACAACTTGGGATTTTAGAACTGGCTCATCATTGAAGAAAGACAGGAAAAGAAAGAGGCAAGGAGAGAGCAAGTGAAACAAGAGTGAACATCAAACCGACTTTGACTGACTGGAGAGATCTCGGAAAAGTCCCTGTTTAAGCTTCTGGCCCACAACCCCACCCTAGATCACTGGATGGATGTACACCATGCCCGATATGAATCTTTTAACAATATATTCATACAACTCTTCTTAAATTTGTTCTTAATTACTTCTTAAGAAGTTTTTCTTTTTTGAAAACTCTAAGTGACATGAAAACAGGATTGTTCTTATTGGTCCTCTTAATCTTAAAATGAGTGAAAACCATTCTCTCCTAAACTGAAAGGATGGACCATCTGGTTTTAGGCTGCATAGCTGACACCCAAAAAATGCCAATTAAAGGTCATGACTGACAGCCGTGTGCAAAGGGACACAAACAGATAAGGCAAGTAGTGACAAATGGATGACTGAAAATTATAAAAACAATGTGCAATAAATCCGGAAGTGTTAATTTGATTACCAATTATCAAATGATGAGCTTCAAATACTATTAAAACACTGTCATATACAAACTGAATGTCAAAGTTCTGGTCTGCCTCACTGACTCCTGCCTTATTTGGGCATGCTTCCTGCTCACTGCAATTATCACTAACCAACTCTATCCACTTCACCTGTTCTACTTCCTTCTTAAGTGCCATGCAATCCTCAGTTCTCTGCCAGATTATCTGCAACCTTAACTCCTGTCTCTAGCCTGGAATGAATGAATGAATGAATGAATGAATGAATGAATGAATGAATGAATGAATGAATGAATGAATGAAATTAAATTAAAAATACTTCATTAATTTCCAAAGGGAAATTTAATATTGTAGTATATAATAATTAACTAGAGGAGGTCTTGTTCCAGAGGCTGATGGCTGCTGGCAGGAATGATCTTCTGTATCTTTCAATCTTACGTCGGACCTGAAGAAGCCTCTCACTGAACACACTTTGTTTCTTCACTGTTTTTTCACTTCTGATGTAGTCAGTGTTGCATTTCCAGTCCAGTTTATTGTCCAGCTGAACCTAGGGGGTGAACTGAACCTGGTGAAGAATATGTTCAGCTCATTAGCTCTGTCCAGACCTCCATCAGGCTGGTCCCCTTTTAACTTGAAGCCGGTGATCCTCTTCATTCCAGACCACACATCCCTCAGGTTATTCTGCTGGAGCTGACTTTCTAACTTCTTCCTGTAGTCCTCCTTGCACTTCTTAGTTTGTGTTTTAAGTTGTTTTTGTGTTGCCCTCAATAACTCCCTGTCTCCATCCCTGAAGGCTTTCTTTTTGATGTTCAGCAGCTTTTTCAGGTCACTGGTGATCCAGGGTTTGTTATTGGGGAAGCACCTCACTGTTCTTGTTGGGACGATGCTGTCCACACAGAAGTTTATGTAATCTGTCACACACTCAGTCATGGCGTTGATGTCGTCTCCATGAGGTTCACAGAGGACGTTCCAGTCTGTAGCCTCAAAGCCTCCTCTAAGAGCATCTTCAGCTTCAGCAGACCAGATGTTGATAGTCTTTGTGATGACTGGTTGCTGCTGAACGATGGGCTTGTAGGTGGAGGTGAGAAGAACCAGATTATGGTCAGATCTTCCTAAAGGAGGCAGGGCAGAACAACTGTATCCATTATTCATATTTGCATAAAATAAGTCCAACATCTTATTTTCTCTGGTGGAGCAGCTGACAAACTGCTGGAATGTTGGTAGAGTTGCAGAGAGGGAGACGTTGTTGAAGTCTCCGGAGATCACCATGAATGAGTTTGGATGCTGTGTTTGTAGCCGAGCAACGACGGAGCTGATGACATCACAGGCTGTGTCTGGTGCGGTACCAGGTATTATATAAACCGCTACCAGAATAACACAGGTAAACTCTCTGGGTAAATAATATGGACGGAAGCTCACAGCTAACAGTTCCATGTCCCTTGTGCATATCTTCTCCTTGACAGTAACATGTCCAGGATGACACCAACGCTGGTTAACCAGCACTGCAATTCCACCACCCTTTAGCTTTCCGCTGTGTTGTCTACTGCGGTCTGCATGGACCATTTTAAAGCCCGGTACAGACACATTACAGTCAGGGATGTGTTCATGCAGCCATGTCTCGGTGAAGCACATAATACTGCACTCTCTGTATTCTTTCTGAGACCTTGTTAGCATCTCGAGCTGGTCCGTTTTGTTAGCTAGTGATCTCACATTACCCATGATGACGGTCGGGAGAAATGGTTTAAATCTCCATTCTCCTCTGTCTCACTCCCGCTCTGCATCCTCTTCTCTTTCTTTTCAACTCCATCAGGATTTGATGTGTTGTTTCACTGATAATCCTGATTTGGGAGAGGTTAATCAGTTGATCCTGACTGTAACAAATCTTTCGTTGTCATGGAGACTCATCATAACAAATCTTGAAAGACCCAAAAATATGCAGAAAAATCTTCCTTGCAGCACACCCTCCGAACCGGCATGAAATCCTCAGAAAAAATACGTAATTTGAGGTAATATCTATGTGAGAAGAGTTTGTACTTTTAAAAAGTCAAGATTACAAGTCAGAGCTACTACAATTTGCTGCCATCAGATGGCGCAATCTAGAATGGATTGTAGCTACCTTCAGTGCATCAAGCACATCATTTTTGTGTTGTGGGCAAAAACAAAAAGTAGCAAATGGTAGGTAAATTTTCCTCACATGGCCTGTTGTACCTTTTACGTTTTTTTTAAAGCCAACTTCCACATGATTTGCCTTCACTTCAAGATGTGATTTGTCTGCAGAGCGAGTGCTGCTTCTGATGAATCCCCCAGGTGAGTCTGACTAACCTTTTAGGGCATAACCTTGTATTCTTAATAAAAATAAATACACTGTAATAAGAATAATTAAGAAGAGGATGGACTGGCGACCTGTCCAGGTGTACCTGCCTCTAACCAGCTAATTGCTGGGACAGACTCCAGCTTTTTTGTGACCCTGAAATGGACCGAGTGGTGTAGAAAATGGATGGGTGGATCATAAATCTCCAGTAACCTGGACATTTATGAAGGGACATTCTTTTTTTTTTTTTTTCTTTTTGTCTTGTCCAGTATTTAAGCAGCAGAATGATGGTCTGGATGCTGTGTTCTGCTGAGCAAATTTACTTTGCCAAGGGGAGCATTACTGGTATGATGATCCCCTTGATTTTCTAGATTTTTATTTTAGTTCTTTATTTAATTTTGTGTAAATCTTTGAGTTTCTACTGCTGGACCAGACCAGAGAGGATAGGAGCAACAGAAAGATAAAGAGAAAGAGAAAGAAAACACCTCATAGAGATAGAGGATTAGACTATCAAGTGTCAAAAGCACCATAAACTATCAGGTTAATTATTGATGAGAGACAAAGAAAACAAACTGCTGCTAGTGAATAATCCTGCACACAACCCAGTGACTGTGCCACATGCAGAACATACAGAGTGGAAGACTGAGAAGACAGAGAAGACTGATCATGCCAATGTGACCCCCCCCCCCCCCCCCCCCCCCCACACACACACACACACACACACACACACACACACCCGCGGGCAGAGGGTTTAGCCCACACCAATGGAGAGCCAGGATCCCCTGACAGCCGCCGAGCGGAGCCCGGCGAGGGGAGGCCAGGCCGCACCAGCCGTGCTCCCGGAGCACAAGAACCCCCCCCCAACACACACACACACACAAGCATTCACAGACACCCACACACATACTCCCACACACACACACACACACAAACACACGTACCAACTGACTCACACGTACCCCCCTTCCTCCACTCACATACTCCCCGATGCACACATACACCACATAACACAACTCCCCTCATGAGCTCCCTCTGTACACACCTCGACACATACCCCCCTTCTCACCCCCAGTTCAGTCACTCCCTTATTTATCAGCACACACACCCCATCCCACACACATCCCCACCACATCACAACTCATCCATTCCTCCCTACACACACGCACCCCAACTCACCTTTCCGTCTCTGTTCATACCCTACCTCTTGTACGAGCCCACACCTCCAACCCTGTCCCTCCCCCTCTACATCCCACTTACCTACTCCCCCTTTATTAACACACACCCCATTGCACACTCCCCCACCCCACTTCCACTCTACCCATACACCCCCCCACCTCTACTCTCTTACAATACATCCACAATCGATTAGCTCCCGCACGCCCTCATCTTTCCTTCCCAACATGTCCCGTGTGGGACGCCCCTGGGGGAGCAGAAACCAGTAAGGTCCTGATCAGGGACCCCACAGCTATCGCCCACCACCCGCACCACCCCCCGCCAACCCCCAGACACAACCAACCCAGAAACCCCCATAGCCAGCCGAGTTCAATTCAATTACATTCAATTCAACTTTATTTATATAGCGTCAAATCACGGCAATGCCATCTCGAGACGCTTTACAGACAGAGAAGAAAACATCATGAAAGCCAATTCATAACAGCCTATATAAGGAAACCAACAGATTGAGTTGAGTCCAACTCAATCTCCCATCCTGAGCAAGCACACTGGCGACAGTGGGAAGGAAAAAACTCCCTTTTAACAGGAAGGAAACCTCCGGCAGAACCCGGCTCAAGGACAGGCAGCCATCTGCCTCTGCTGTGTGGGGGGAAGAGGACAGAAAGACAACAGACAACAGGAACTGCTACTCCCGACCAGGGAGACCTGCTGAGACAGGAGACATACATGTTAATGATGCAACACTGTTATTGGGGGGGGGGGGGGGGGGTAAAAGAGAGAGATAAAGAGAAAGAAGCTCAGTGTATCAGGAAATGTCCCTCAGCAGTCTAAACCTATAGCAGCATAACTAAGGGATGCTAACCATCCCTAGCTATAGGACTTATCAAAAAGATAAGTCTTCAGCCTAGTCTTAAACACTAACTGGGAGCTTATTCCATAAGAGAGGGGCCTGATAACCAAAGGCTCTGCCTCCTGCTCGGCTCTTTGAGACTCTAGGAACCACAAGTAAGCCTGCAGTCTGCGAACGAAGTACTCTACTTGGCATATAAGGAACAATGAGGTCTTTGATATATAGTGGTGCCTGGTTGTGGAGGGCTTTATATGTAAGGAGAAGGATTTTAAATTCTATTCTAGATTCAACAGGCAGCCAATGAAGAGAGGCTAAAACTGGAAAAATATGATCTCTCATGCTGGTTCTGGTCAGGACTCTGGCTGCAGAATTCTGGATCAGCTGAATGCTTTTCAGGGCATATTTAGGACAGCCCAGTAATAGAGAGTTACAGTAATCTAGTCTCGAAGTAACAAAAGCGTGAACCAGTTTTTCTGCATCACTCTGAGACAGAATGTCCCTAATTTTGGCTATATTACGTAAATGAAAGAAGGCTGTTCTAGTAACCTGCTTAATATGTGGACCAAAGGACAGGTCAGGGTCAAATATTACTCCAAGGTTTCTCACTGTAGCACTGGAAGCTAAAGTAATGCCATCCAGGTTCATTACAAAACTGGAAAATTTAGGAGTTTTTCAGATCCAAAGAGAATTACTTCAGTCTTATCTGAGTTTAAGAGGAGAAAATTTCTAGACATCCAAGTCTTTATGTCTATGAGACAATTTTGTAGCCTATTGGGCTGATTTGTTTCATCTGGTTTAAATAATAAGTATAGTTGAGTATCATCTGCATAACAATGAAAGTTTATTCCATGCAGTCTAATAATTTTGCCTAAAGGGAGCATATATAGCATGAAGAGTATTGGTCCAAGTACAGAACCTTGAGGAACTCCATGACTTACTGTAGTTTGGGAGGAGGACTTGTCATTTACATGAACGAACTGAAGTCTATCAGATAAATATGATTTAAACCATCTTAACGCTGTACCTGTAATTCCAATCACCTGTTCTAGTCTCTGTAACAGAATGTTATGATCGACTGTATCAAATGCAGCACTAAGATCAAGCAAGATAAGTACGGACACAAGTCCTTTGTCTGAGGCCATAAGAAGGTCATTAGTAACTTTCACCAATGCCGTCTCAGTGCTATGATGAGCTCTAAATCCTGACTGAAACTCTTCAAATAAATTATTTCTGCTCAGGTGGGCATGTAGCTGAGCTGAAACTATGTTCTCCAGAATTTTGGACATAAACGGGAGGTTAGATATAGGTCTATAATTTGCTATCACCTCTGGATCCAGAGATTGCTTTTTAAGTAAAGGCTTGATTACAGCAGTTTTAAATGATTGTGGTACATATCCTGTCACTAAAGACATATTGATAAGATTTAGTAGTGATGTATTAATTAAAGGGAAAATGTCCTTAAAGAGGCTCGTTGGGAGAGGGTCTAAGATACAGGTGGATGGTTTAGATGAAGCTATTATTTTAGTTAATTCAGAGGGTTGGACAGGACAGAAACTATTTAGACACAAGTCAGATCCTGGTTCTAAGGATGCTTCGGAGACCACAACAGGCTCAACATTATAGGTAGAAGGAAGAATATTGTGGATTTGATCTCTAATAGTATCAATTTTACTCCTGAAAAAATACATGAAATCATCACAGCTAAGTGAGAAAGGAATACATGGCTCCACAGCGCTCCGGCTCCTAGTAAGCCTGGCTACAGTGCTGAAAAGAAACCGAGGGTTGTTTTTGTTTTCCTCTATCAATGATGAATAATAAGCTGTTCTTGCCGTACGTAAGGCTTTTTTGTATACGATTAAACTTTCTTTCCAGGTTAAGCGAGATTCCTCCAGTCCTGATGAACGCCATCTGTTTTCCAAACGCCTTGATGCCTGTTTTAGAGCTCAAAGCTGGGAATTAAACCAGGGAGCCTTCATAATCTTACCTAATTTCTTCTTCTTTAGGGGAGCAACATTATCCAAGGTTGTATGGTTCTCCCCCCAGTCAGGCCAGCCATCCCACCGCGCCTGAACCGCACCCCTCAGCAAAGCCCAGGAAAAAGGGGCGTGAGAGGACCCCTTCTCCCCTTCCCCCATACCCGCTAATGATTGTGAATGTTGGGAGAGGGACCGCCTAAGCGGCCCCGCCCACCATACACTGCATGGCCCACCCCCCAAAAGATGTCCATGAGTTGTCAGTGTGTTTTTTCTGATATGGTGACTAAGTGTGATCAAAATTGGGAGTTGGGCCAGTACTGGGTGCACTGATCAAGACCACCTTCATGGCCTTTCTCACCACCCATGACACTGTGCACACCTCCCAACACCCTACCTGTGTGTGGTGGAGAGCAGGGAAGGGGATTCAGGACCAGAGGGAAGTGACTCCCTCTCGAAGACTTCCTCTATATATGCTCCCTTTAGGCAAAATTATTGGACAGCATGGAATAAACTTTCATTGTTATGCAGATGATACTCAGATATACTTATCCTTTAAACCAGATGAAACAAATCAGCCCGATAGGCTACAAAATTGTCTCATAGACATAAAGACTTGGATGTCTAGAAATTTTCTCCTCTTAAACTCAGATAAGACTGAAGTAATTCTCTTTGGATCTGAAAAACTCAGAGCTAAATTTTCCAGTTTTGTAATGAACCTGGATGGCATTACTTGAGCTTCCAGTGCTACAGTGAGAAACCTTGGAGTAATATTTGACCCTGACCTGTCCTTTGGCCCACATATTAAGCAGGTTACTAAAACAGCCTTCTTTCATTTACGTAATATAGCCAAAATTAGGGACATTCTGTCTCAGAGTGATGCAGAAAAACTGGTTCACGCTTTTGTTACTTCGAGACTAGATTACTGTAACTCTCTATTACTGGGCTGTCCTAAATATGCCCTGAAAAGCATTCAGCTGATCCAGAATTCTGCAGCCAGAGTCCTGACCAGAACCAGCATGAGAGATCATATTTCTCCAGTTTTAGCCTCTCTTCATTGGCTGCCTGTTGAATCTAGAATAGAATTTAAAATCCTTCTCCTTACATATAAAGCCCTCCACAGCCAGGCACCACTATATATCAAAGACCTCATAGTTCCTTATATACCAAGCAGAGTACTTCGTTCGCAGACTGCAGGCTTACTTGTGGTTCCTAGAGTCTCAAAGAGCCGAGCAGGAGGCAGAGCCTTTGGTTATCAGGCCCCTCTCTTATGGAATAAGCTCCCAGTTAGTGTTAGGGAAGCAGACACCCTCCCCACCTTTAAGACTAGGCTGAAGACTTATCTTTTTGATAAGTCCTATAGCTAGGGATGGTTAGCATCCCTTAGTTATGCTGCTATAGGTTTAGACTGCTGAGGGACATTTCCTGATACACTGAGCTTCTTTCTTTTTATCTCTGTCTTATCTCTGACGACCCCCCCTCCAATAACAGTGTTGCATCATTAACATGTATGTCTCCTGTCTCAGCAGGTCTCCCTGGCCGGGAGTAGCAGTTCCTGTTGTCTGTTGTCTTTCTGTCCTCTTCCCCCCACACAGCAGAGGCAGATGGCTGCCTGTCCTGAGCCGGGTTCTGCCGGAGGTTTCCTTCCTGTTAAAAGGGAGTTTTTTCCTTCCCACTGTCGCCAGTGTGCTTGCTCAGGATGGGAGATTGAGTTGGACTCAACTCAATCTGTTGGTTTCTTTATATAGGCTGTTATGAATTGGCCTTCATTATGTTTTCTTCTCTGTCTGTAAAGCGTCTTGAGATGGCATTGCCGTGATTTGACGCTATATAAATAAAGTTGAATTGAATTGAATTGAATAGAAGGTGAGCTGCCTTTGGCACTCAGCACGACCCCATTCCCAGGGCCCCCGAGGCCAGGACAAGCAGGAGGAGCCGCCCCAACAGCCAGAGCTCTCACCAACGCCAACCAAGGAGCGACTGCCGGCCCCAGGAGGCACTAATCAGCCACATGCAAAGGACGGCAGGAAGGCAAGGAGGGGGAGGGGCAGCAGAAGTGGACCCCAGACCAAAGGTCCGCCGCAAGGCATCCCCAACCGCTGACCCACCCAAGGGCCCCCCCCAGGGCCGGGAACCCAGCAACCCCAGTGGTGAGGCAGGCAAGATCCCCACTCAGGGGCCCACCACCGACCCACAGCCCTCAGAGTCCTCCAACCCGCCCCTAACCCCCAGTACATCGAGGTCACACTCTACCCCCCACACTAAGTGAAGGGACATTCTAGTTGAGGGGACAGATGTGGTGAGACCACTGATGGTAGGAAGAACAGTAATGGACTTAAAGCCAGAGGTAAGTGAGAAGAGTCACAGGTAAGTGATATGACAGTGATGTGGATTTTGTGACATGCACAAGCAAAATAACCTCTAATACGAACTTAGCTAATATTACAATACTATTAAAACCAGGAAAGGACCCTGCACTATCATCCAGTTACCGTCCAATTTCATTAATAAATGTAGATCTCAAAGTAATCAGCAAAGCTCTAGCCAGAAAGATAGAAAAAATAACCCCTTCCATTATTCACCCTGATCAAACAGGCTTTATCAAAGGTCGACATTCCTATACTGACATGATATACAGATTAACATCATAGATTATTCAACCCTACATAATCTGGAATCCACAGTTATTTCTTTTGATGCAGAAAAAGCATTTGACCAAGTAAACTGGAAATTTTTAATTGCAACTTTAAATAAATTTGGGTTTGGGTCATCATTTATTGACTGGAAATAAATATTATATAGCAACCATAATGCATGCGTGAAGACCAATGACCAAACTTCTCCAAGCTTCTTCTTACAGCGAGGCACCAGACAGGGCTGCCCACCTTCTCCATCACTTTTTGCTGTTTTGATAGATAAGATAGATAGCTAGATTGATTACACCCATCTAGTCTAACACTGAAAAACTTTTCTACTAGCAACGGTTTCCAAACACTCTATATGGATAAGCACCATACACTCACACACACACACATTCATGAATCTGCTCAGCCATAAAACTACTGGCCTCCAAAAGCCTCGTCATGCTCTGGTGGGGTCCTGTCACCAATCCACACAGCTTTAGGGGTTGCAGACAGCAGACACGTGAAAGCACACACACACACACACACACAAAATACGTGATGTCAGTGAAAGAGAAATTCAACACACATGCTGCCTGGATTTGTGGATGCATTCTTAGGCACACTCTCTGTTAGGCATGGACGCAGACAGTGGTGTTGTATAGCCTGCTGGCAGGGTGTTAAGGCCAAGCAGAGCTACTGGCGACAAGTTGGACAGAGATGGCTCACTAAGCCTGATCACACAAGCGAATGCTGTCTGGGGCACCAGACCATCACACCACAAGTGACTGTGTATATTCATACTAACATGTAGTTTTGTATGCGTGTGTGTTTGTGAAAACTCCAAGGCATTCATAGTTGGGGCTTATCGCCTTGAACAGGGCAGAAGGAGAGGTGCCAGAACAGGACTGGGGGGCGACTGATCCGAGCTGGAGTTTAAATGGGTTATGGGGACTTCTAATGACTCATCCAGAGTCTTACGGGTGAAGCCTCACACAGCCAGAGAACATATTCCATACACCCTCCATCCCATGAAACTCAGCATCAATTACTTTAATCCACACATCAAAGATAGCACAAAATGTTTGATGTTCAAGCTGCTCATCTGTTCATATTCTCTGGAATTAGCTCAGACAGGCTCTCGCTGATATTTCTGGTTTGCTCCCAGTATATCAACCCGCCCACAGACTGAAATGATGGTGAATTTCATCTGCAAATAAAATACTGGCCAACCTGACTTTGCAATTCAATCCAACATAAAAGGTTGTTTTCCAGGTTCTAGCAAAGTTTCCACATAATTATCAGGTGAATTTGAGGCAAATTTGTCAAAAGCACCAAAGAAGAAAACGCAGAGCAGACATTTTCCCATCAAACCAAATTGCATCTTTAAAGTTTCCATCCTTTTCAAAACAGATCTGAGTGTGAAAACAACGTGCAAGCAAAAATTCAGAACTTTATAGAAAGACAGAGAACAGCAGGGGGACCCTCAGCCTACCCAGTAAGGTCTATTCAGGGGTCCTGGAGAGGAGTGTCCATCAGATAGTCTGATCCCAGATTGAGGAGGACCAGTGCGGTTTTCATTTGAGTCGTGGACTCCACCAAGGCTGCCCTTCATCACTAATTTGGTTCATAGTTTTATAGACAGAATTCTCAGGATTGGGTCCCTGCTTTTTGCAGATGACGTGGTCCTGTTGGCTTCATCTGGTCGTGATCTCCAGCTCTCACTTGAGTGATTCGCGGCCGAGTGTGAAGCGGCTGGGATGAGAATCAGCACCTCCAAATCTGAGACCATGGTCCTCAGCCGGAATAGGGTGGATTGCCCTCTGCGGGTTGGGAGTCAGGTCCTGCCTCAAGTGGAGGAATTTAAATATCTCGGGGTCTTGTGCACGAGTGAGGGAAGGATGGAGCGCGAGATGGACAGACGGATCGGTGCGGCATCTGCAGTAATGCGGACTCTGCGCCGGTCTGTCGTGGTGAAGAAGGAGCTGAGCCAGAAGGCGAAGCTCTCGATTTACCAGTCGATCTACGTTCCTACCCCCACCTATGGTCAAAAGATACTTCAACTCCTCCACTTTCCCATATCCTAAAAGTTTCATCTGCACAATTTGGAATAAAATCCAGATGCTGACTGACTTCCCTGAGGCTAACAGTCATTTGGTTTTATTTATTTGGTTTGTTTTCATTTCACTTCTGTCGATGACAAACGTTTTTGGGCTTTTCCACTGTTTTCCCTGAGAAAAACAAAGAGCTGGGAGAGATGACCAAATTACATTCAACAGATTGCAATCTATGGTTCTTTTTGTCATTCATCAATATTTTTAACTCGAGAGACAGTACATGACCTGTTATTGCAATTTTAAAGTATACAGCAGGTTATTTACTCAGGATATAAAAATAACTGTTTTGCATTTAATTCCTATATAATCACCAACAATGGAGAAAAACAAAAAAACAAAACAAACCAAAAAAAAAACCAAAACAAAACCTTATCATACAAGGCTTTTAAAATGCTGTACTTTACAGAATGTAAATCTGGACTCATGCCCATGATTACCTTCTGTGGATTTACAGCAGTTAACATCCACAAGTCCTAACTGTCATGATGTGGTTTCATTCGGTGCCTTAGTTTCTGGTTTCCTGTTTTATTTTGTAGTTTTTCCTGTTTAGTTCTCTTGGTTCTTGTTTAGCTTCATGGATTTTCTGTTGTAGTTCACCTGGGTTCATTTACTAGATTTGTTTCACCTGTTTCTTGTTTGGTTTTCCAGTGTATTTATGCCCCTCTGTTTCAGTTTGTGGTTGTTGGTTCATTTTGTTAGTCCTGCCCTCATCTTGTTCTGGAATAAATCTATCTTTGACCTGCATCCTGTTTTCCCTCATCTCTGCATTTGGGTCCACATCACATCTCCACTGCCACCGTGACACTAACACACAAGACATAACTTTGTTTTGTGTTTTACTTAAATTGTGTACCTTCTTGTACTCATGCTTATCACAAATGCATTTAGTAACATGCATCTGCCACTATTTGTCTGTGTCTGCTCACACCATTTCCCTGAAGAATCATAAGTAAACTGATTTAAGAAAGGGATAATGCCCTTTGAGGTGTCCATTATCAGAAATTATTGGAGGACGCGGAGGCGATCGAGCCTGAAAGATAAAAGTGTTGAACGGAAGTGCCGCTCCCTCCTTTTAACGGATTCCAATGAAAATATGATGATTTTCTGAAAATACACATTTCTTCACAATCTGAAGGAAAGAATGTGCAATGGTTGGTTTCTATAACAGCATGAGAAAAATTTGGCCGTGGAAAAATCAGAATGCAAACAGCACGGACCTTTTTAATTCTTGAAGATTGCTGTGAAATTGGCGTAACTGCTGGAGCATCAATGCGGAGAAACCATAGACCGTATATGACTGTATACATATATATATATATATATATATATATATATATATATATATATGCCTTGTATATACAGTCTATGAGAGAAACACGCAGGGTCCGCTGCACCGCAGCAGGGTGACGTCAGAGAAACTTCCTCACAAATTAACGATTAAATATGATTTAATACAGTTAAAACAATATGATAGATATTTTATATATCAGATATTTTATCTGCAGTGACTGATTTTAACTGATCTTGGTAGAACATGAACATAATACATGTTCATGTGAGATGGGGAGGGATCGGGTGTTGTGATCCCATTCCCTGGTGGGTGTGTCTGGCATCCTGGCACCTGGATCAGCACCTGATTGTCATTTTTGCAATCAGCGAAGGCAGTACTTAAGACCGGCTCAGCCTGCTGTTCATCGCCAGATTGTTGAATGCCCTGTTAGATCCTGTTTGTCTGCCTTCCTGCCTGCCTGATTTTCTGCCCTTCCGCTTGCCTGCCTGCCTGCCCACCAGCCTGCTCACTTCCCAGCCTGTCGGTTTGCCTCCCTGCTTGTCTGCCTGCCAACCTGTCTTCTGCATTCGTCTTAGAAATTATCCGGATCCAGAGAGAGAAAATAACGTCTTGTTTGGAGTACTGAGCAGAGTCTGCATGTGAATTCTACATACATGATTTCAGCATGACATCAGGAGACTTTATCCCTTTCTCCCTTTTTTACTCTGGTTATTGTTCAACCGATGGTCTAAATTAACCTGAAAAAATAATAGCTTATAAACTGGCAGATCATATACATTCATTAGTAACCATGGGCCGCTGTTTGACATAGTCTTTCAGGTATTCTTTCTGTTTTCTGTTTAGTCCGTTTGTCGCTAACATCTCTGTTGCCACGGTTACCAGCTGGCGTTTGAGCCGACACAATGATTTAGAATTATTTGGCTATTTGACAGAACTTTTTTTAACTGGTGACCTACATCACTTTTTAACGAACACCCTGGAGCCAATTGGAATTGAGTATTCACCCAGACCATAGTATAATGTTGAATAAATGTTATTGCCAATCATTCTTGAACACTTACCTGTAATACAGATCTTTAAGTAACAACTTTGAGAACCCCAGGTATAAAACACAAGAGAATATATATATTCCATGGCGCTGCAGTACTTTAATACAAACCCTCAACAGACATTCTAATACTAATAACATTTAAAACATTTGTGACACAAAAAAGAATAAGGTATTCCATTACCTGTTTCAAAGAAACTGTACATAATAATAAATCCTTAACGGCAGGCTTTACTAATATGCATAATTTCAGACACCACATTAAAATGGCACCAAGAGGAGTGTCACAATGACTTAGAATATAAAGGGCAGTGCAGCCTTTAAACAAGTCTTTTACACATGTAGATGTGAACAGTAACAGTGAAAGTGGAGAAAGAGAAGAGAAGGAGAGTAAACAGTAAGATTACTGGACAGAGTAAAAACTTGGCTGATATCCTCAATCACTGATGACTAGTGGCTGCAAAACAACCAGACAAACATTTAGCAACCCAGTGTCAATGGTAAAATCTAAAAATGTGAAACAGACTTGTGGAGGGAGGGAAAGAAACAAAAGTATGAGGGGAATGGTCAGACCAATAAACCATTCAAGGGAGAAAGAAAACAAAACTGGAGAATGATAAAATGTGTTTAACATGGTTTTAACGTTGTTAACACACCTTTAACATCTGATAAAATACTGGCAAGTCCAGGTCCTCACTCCCTCTAAGGATCCTCCCGTTCCTTCCTGTTGTTGGTTGAACAATCAGCTCGACAAATAAACATGACTGGTAGTTTCTTTTCACATTATAACTGGCGATTAACTGTAACAACGTTTTATTGGAATAAATGCTTGTTAAGTCATTGTCTTTTGCTGATTGGGGTCACACAGAAGTGAAAGCCCTTGCATTTGTGAGAAGCCTATTCTTATGAACAGGGTATTAGTGAAGATCTATTTGAAAATTTTCAAAGACTTTGCGCCGGTTTTACTGTCACCCATAGATATTTAAATGAAGAACAGTTATTCCTCACTGGTCTGTAAAACAAGGTGGACAGAGCCAATGCAACAGACTTTCATTTGCTGTGTGAAGGTGAAGTAGCCTGGCCAGTTTTTCATTTTTCTCAGGTTAAGTGAAGACCAGAATTACTGTTTATCATATAAATCATCTTATCATTTTATCATCTCCATAAAACGCAGGTCTTTGAGATAGTTACCTTTACTGTCTTTTTTTTTTTTTTTTTTTTTTTTTTGCTGGCTTCAATTGAGTCTTTGGATATCCTAACATTACCTGATCTCCAGAACAATTACCAGAAAGGATGAAAATCTGATATACAGTTAATAGGCTGCTCTATATGTGGAAGAACTTTTAAACTAAACAAGTCAGTGATAAGCTGCTAACACACCTTACTAAGGTCAGAAACAACACCAGATTGCCAACATTAGCTAAACTTAAGTTCAAGCTTGAAGTGGAACTATTATGTACATTTCAGGCTAATTTATTTTTTATTTCTGAGACCAGAAGGGCTGGGATTGATGGAGTTATTGTCACAAATGGCTTTATTTACTTCAGACCGACCCTCTCCGTAGGCTGTCAGATCAGCCTGCGGGCAAAACGAGTGGATTGAGACTCTTCCGCATTAAGCCCCGCCTCCCGCCACTGCACTACATCGGGAGCGCGCACCGCACCTGCTTTCACCGTCATTGTAACATCGCATAAACAGAAGGATTAGGCTCATATGAACTCAATAAAAAAAAAAACCACAATGATCAGTAAGATGCAGGTGGATGGACCAGACTTTAGTCTCCACCACTCAACATAAAATACTGCTATATACTGTTAAATCAAAGATTGTGAGCATTAACTGTTATTTCACATGTGAGGATGAATATTTACCAGAATTTTACCTTTTTTTTTTTTTTATAAAAAAAACCAAAACAAAACAAAACAAAACTGAGATACTGTTCTAAATTCATTGTAAATAACAGACATTTGTGACGGCAAAGTGAGCTCAAAATCTCCCGTGAGCCTCCAAGTTTGTTGGTTACAGAAAAATTCCACATTGTTGGTCGTTTGCAAAGGTAATAAAGCACAAAACTTTCACCACAGCAGGATCAATCCAGACCCACAGAAGGTGGTGGGTCGCTGTAACATTTTTCCTATTCTGTCTGGAAAAAAATCCACATTTTCTTTGGACTTAGTCTATCTTCTCATGAAGTAAAAGGTTGAACCTATAAACTTTTAGAAACAATCATTCTTAAATAGTTCCAATAACCAATGTCACTCTCATCATTACTCAGGTCCAAATCTGCATCTGCAAACATATTTTAGGGCACTGTATTTCATCAATGAAAACTTTCCATTTTGCTGGATAAATGATGTGAAATTTGACATTTTACCTCTTCAGAAATGTTCTCAGGTTAGAGAACCGGCCTCGTTCCTTTAGAACTTTGCTGAAAAATTTCTGAGACAAGAAGGTGCATCTTTCTCCTATCCTTACATCCTTTGCAGAAAAACAGTACGGCACCAACACCACTGATTTATTCCTCCTCCAGCACAAACACAAGCTGGTGTCGTGCCGTAAAGCGAGTGTCTGCCAGAAACTGGTGAAACGGCTGTGGGAGCGCGCAGACGTTCCTCTCGCCACCAACCCAACCTGACAGGCCACATCCGGCCATTTTCACAGAGAAAGCAGGTTTTTGCTGCACCTTCCTGCTTTCACTGATTAACAATGAAACGAAGAGAAGAAACGATGTTCAGGCACGTTGCTGCTTCTCTCTTCTGGTTCTGCCTGACCTTCAGGATGTTAAGATGTGATCTATTCATTCATTTATTACAGAGAGATTTGTGTGGAGAACGCTACAGTATCGTTTCCATTGATGTTCATGAATTATTATAGAAACTATGATCCCTGAACATGGCTGCAGTTCATATAATAGAATCATATTATAGTTTTTGGGCCGACTACTTGCTTACAGCCACCCCCGTATCTTTTTAAGGTGGAATTTGACCTCAGAAGTTGAGTTTTTAGCATGCTGTAGTGGTATTTTGGTGATGAATTTACTGTTTAAAATTAGGCTGAACTGGTGTTTTCTTGTTGTCAATTTTATTGTCACTGTGACAAACGCCAGGAATTATTGGGATAAATTGTTTAGACCATATCACCCATCCCTACAAGGGGCAACTTCACAATAGAGGAAAGTCCAGCCCTTCTGGAGGATACTGGTTCCAGAGCCCACATCGTGCATTGAGGTGAGTCCAACTACATCTAGCTGCAAGCACTCAACCTTGGGCACAAGCTCCGGCTCCTTCCCCACCAGAGAGGTGACCCCTCCAGGATATGGTGAGCCCATGAAAGGTTTATGTTTTGATGGGAAATAATTAAAAACCCTAACATCTCATAAGTGACATCTCTCTTTAATTTAAAAGGCAATTCACCGACTACTGCAAAGCAGGAATGTGTTGGATGTACCTAAAATATTTACCACTTTTATTTAGTTGTTTGGTTGCTTGTTAGTTGAGTTGAAACATGTATCCGCTCTACATTCTGCAAGTTAAATTCTATTGTCTCATTTGGGCTAAGGTGCCCCAGACGGGGCTTCTGGGACTGATGACCAATTACTGATTTGGACAGCCATCTCCCAGTGCAGCGGCAGGTCACCTGGAAGACCTCAGTCCAGGTCAGCGATGAGATTCGAGAATTTCTTGTGGTTAAGCACATGCGTGCGGATGTATTCGACGATTTCCATCACAGGATTCATGATGTTGACTAAACTGAATGATTCAGACACGAGTCGCTCCCTGCAGATGACGCAGTGGAAATACTAAAGCTATTGAAATGTTTGGTCAGCTTGGCACAGCCCCACAAGCCCATTCCTGGATCCAACCATGGTGCTTCATCTGTGGAGATTGGAGTTAGCTTCTGTACGAGCAGATCTGCTTTTGCAAATGCAGCCATCATTGTTTCTTTCACATGCATGCCACCAGTTCTGTCTTTTAATGGCACAATGTCAAGGAGTTCCTCTTTGATCACACAATCGTTTGACGCAGACTGTGCAAATACTGCCAGCTGAGGCTTGTGTTGATGTGTCACAACTCTCGTCCAAAGCGACACTAAAATACTCCCATGCTTGAAGGTCAGTGCAACTGGGATTCGATGGCTGTGTTAATATCTGATATTCTGTGTTCAACAGTTTGGTGGAACAGTTGGACATCTGATACTATGCATTTTAGTTTGTTTTCAACAGTGTCACTGAGGCCTTTTTTTAAAAAAACAAATTCCCCCTCATTAGCTCCTGCAATGGTTCAAGCCAGTTGATACGACACAAGTGTTATGATCTCTGAGTGCCTAGTCATTTTTGGGAAAAACTGGATCTGCTTTTATGCCTGACTTTTTGAAGTGACCTTGTTTTTGCAAAGTTCAGTTCCTTTAGGAAATTCCTGGTCGATGTTAGCATGGATGTTAGCATGTGGCTGGGGAGAGGCAAGTCTGGGATTCCCTGCTTAGGCTGCTGCCCTCACGACCCGACCCCGGATAAGCGGCATGAAGATGAAGATGAAGATGTTAGCATGGAGTGAGCTGAAGGCGCTGCAGATTTGAAGCTTTGAAATGTGCTGATGTCGCTTCACATAGAAGGCACAATGGCTTGCCATTACCTTCAACAAAACAATATAAACTCTCCCACTCTGTTAAAAACGTCCTGTGTACATCTTCATATTTTCATTTTGCTGTTCATTTTTTTCCTGCCATTTTAAGAGCGAATGTGACAACTTGTATACTCCCTATCACAAAAAAGTATAGAACTCAAAGAAATCAGACAGGCACATAGAAAAACAACTTTGCCTCATGAAACCAGGCAAAGAGCAGCATGCGGCTCGGGAGCCGCGGGGTTAGACACTACTGCCCTTGTGTATTGTTTCCAGCTTTGCTTCCTGCTCATTAGCTCACCTGGGTTGATTTTTCCCATTCACTTCACCTGTTCTTTATTAGTTTCTGTGTATTTACACCCTTTTGTTGCATTTCATTCAGCAATCCTTTTAGTAATCTTCCGTGTAGTCTTTCTTCTTGTTGTTCCTGTCATCTTGTATCTTTTTGACATGAAACATCATTATCTGCATGTCAATTCCAACCTGCATTTTGGTCCACTCCTTTATCAATCACTCACACCTCTTAGGTTATATCATACCAGATTTACATATTTAAACATAAACTTTCAGATAACTTTTTTAAACAAAAGAAAAAAGTCTTAATGTAAGGAATAAACCAGGAACCTTTTATGGTGACACCTGTGATGAATCTGGCTCCAGTCACCTGTCCTCTCCCACCTTTGGGGTCCCATAACATGCACGATTCCCTTTCTACAGGCTTTTCAACAGTCATTTCAGCAAATGGGTGCTCAAATGGTTGAGTTTGACATCTCACTCACTGACTCACGAACCCACACCCTTCCCTCACTAGCTTACATTAATGATTGAGATTACAACATACTGCGAGGCAGAACACTTGTAATTCAGTCAGGCCCTCTTTTAGTCCCTACATGTTGCTAAATATAGCATGTTGATTGCATGGTGAGCTCAACGTGCCCACGCACGCTATGCGTAGCAAGGTCTCCTCTCTCAAGTTAAGCAGTTTTAAGTTGGACATTGAACGGCACTCACAACACACTGCATGGACAGGCTGTTCTGTGCCTGGGCCAGAGACCGCAGTCCAACACAGCATCACATATCCATGGAAACGGCTCTACGTTCTGTACTTACCGTCTGAAGTTAGTGAAGTTCCGAACTGGATATTCCTTGTTGTGTGAACTACTTTCCACTGATGCATGTCCAGAAGAAGGATTAACACTTAAGTGGTTGAAACACAACTGGTGTCAGAAGAGAGATTCTCGGTTCTCGATTGCAGCTTTCCCGTTCCGTGTCCTTCACGAAATCTATTTTTTCGTGTTGATGTCAAAACACGAAAATTGGAAACTCATCCGATTTCCAATCTCTGTTTCTTGGAAAGTAAACAAAAAACGAGAAAGGTGTAATCTTCCGTTTTGTTTGAAAATCGAAAATTAAAAAACGAAAAACGAGCCTTAATGTGATTTTCTATTTCAGGTTTATTTTTACACAAATCGGGAAATAAGAAAACGACCGTTATTCATTTAGCCAAGATTGCGGTGGCTTGTACCGCAAGTGCCCTCTACTTTTTTTGCTGTTAAAACTACACTGCCCCCTGGTGATATGGTGGACTTGCCGTGCTCAGTTTACTATAGACGTGAGATTTAACCCGAAAACACTCTTGTTGACCAAGTGGTGGTGTCGTTTGTAGGAGTCAGTCTACAAGAGGATGATATGACGGAGAAAGTTTGCAGGATATTTCAGGTGGGTAAACATGACATCACGATCATTCTGTATGTTACCTTATAAACTTCTAAACTTCTTTTTGACAAAAAAATTCCGAACATAAATTAAATTACATGAAGTGATATGATAAATGAGAAAAGAAAAAAAAATCTGACCACACGCTGTAGAATAGACCACTACCTTATTGCAGAGTCATTTTAATGGTGTCCTATTATGTACTGTGAAGATTTGGGAGTTTTTTTTGTTTATGCAACAACAATGTGGGAATTCTAAAATCATGCAGTCAGTGATGTAAATGATAATAGTCAGACGTGTTTGAAAAAAAAATATTGTTGAAATATTGATGAAATTTCCAAGTCTTAATAAATGAAATGGGGGCTGCACGGTGGCGCAGTGGTTAGCACTGTGGCCTCACAGCAAGAAGGTTGCTGGTTTGATCCTTGGTTGGTTTGGTCAGTGGCCTTTCTGTGTGGAGTTTGCATGTTCTTCCTGTGTATGCATGGGTTCTCTCCAGGTACTCCAGCTTCCTCCCACCATCCAAAGACATGCATGATAGGTTAATTGGTTACTCTAAATTGCCCCTAGGCGTGAGTGTGGTTGTTTGTCTCTCTGTGTGGCCCTGCAATGGACTGGCAAGCTGTCCAGGGTGTACCCTTCCTGTCACCCAAAGCCAGCTGGGATAGGCTCCAGCTTCCCCACAACCCTGAATTGGAATAAGCAGTTTGGAAAATGAATGAATAAATGAAATGAACTATAATTACTGAGTGTGATCTTACTCAAATGGTGGCTATATAATTTTCATTAATACCCTTTGCAAAGATATTGTGCGATAGCGTGTTGTTTTACTGTTTGACCAAATAAAAAAGTCGTCATAGTTCATTTCTAATTATTGAGTTCATGTTCTTTATATCTTATTTTTATTATTATTATATATTATTCCGCCGATTTTTGCCGTGCTACTAGTCCTGCACCATTCAAGTCACTTCAGTCATTCAGATCTTTAACTGTGCAGCTCCTTCAGGACATGTGTGCTACGATTTTTTTTTTTTTTAAATCTTTGTAGTTTTTGAGATATTTAGCATTTTGTAAAAATAAATTCAGCCTTGTGATTGGACAAAAGTCCTTCAAACCCAATCCAGATTGGACGTTGAAAAAGTTCAGCTTGGCAATTGGTCGGTTTTTGCATAATGAGCTGAAAACAGCTTCATCGGGGGTTCGGAGCTCTGCACCAGTTCGCAGTGTCTGGTTCGTCTTGGTCCCGGTCTTCATTGTCTTTTCTTGTAAAATGTTTGAAACGCTACTCCTCCTACACTGTTTATCTCACTTTAACCATTCAAGTATCAAACTCTTCAGCCCATTCAGGAGATATGTTCTACGGCTTTTGGTCTTTGTAACATTTAAACTTTTTAAGATATTCAAGTTTTTGTCAATGTATTGAAATCCATCACATTGATTGGATGAAATGGAATTCAGCTCAGCGATTGGTCCATTTTCTGCACCGGTACACATCTACGTATTGGTATACAAGGCACGGGTTCAAATCCAGTCTTGTACGTTGTACACTGTAATGGTATGTGTGTTTTGCACACAGGGTGTTGTGGACTGATGTGATCCAAGTGCTTTCATTTTGGGCTTTATTTTTGGCTGAAAACTTCAATTAAAGTGTGGGCTGTTTGCACAAATAAGATAGATCTTGTCCTATGTCTGTCCTCAAAAGTTGTGCAATTCATATGAAGGAGTAGCTCAAGATAAAAGATGAACTGCAAAAATGACAGTCAAATACAATAAATTACAGTTTTGTTGTTAAGGTGCTTCAAATGAAACAACATTGCTCACGTTGAACAATACATTAACTGATTACACAAGCAGCTCTGAATGGTTTTCTGCAATAATTAATGTAGTTTAACGACTGACTTTAGAATTTTAGTTGTATTTGCAAACTGTTTAAAATAATCTTTGGGGTCTTGACAGCAGTTTGTCATCAGCAATTCTGCTGATGACACACTGGTGGCTAAGGCAATCCCAAACCAATGGCTAAAATATTAGCGCTCCTGCCAGGATATAAAGAACTCTAGTGGCATAGTGGTAAGATGAATAGCCTCTCATTCAGAAGGTTGTGAGTTCAAATCCAGGTGCTGGATTTTCATGAATCACATCAGATGGTTGTACTTATGCTGATCTATGTCTAATAGATCTTGTGTGCTTCTTCACATATTTAAATCTTGAGCTCTTTTGCTGATTCCACACTGCAGGAAGTGTAAAAAAAAACATTCCCATTCCAATGATAAAAAGTTTAGATGATTCTGCCATAGCACTGTGGCGAGCTGTGCTGGTGTAGTGGTTAAAGAAATGGGCTCTTATTCAGATGCTCGTGGGGTCAAATCCTGATGCATTACTGTCATTCACATTTGCTCTTCTGCAAGAAGAGTGCTTTTCTAGTGCAATTTGTTATCCTTTTCTACACAATTATACAGGAGACTGTTGGGTGTGTGTACATCACAGATGACACCAACAGAACCATCCTCCCACAGGTCTCAGGAAATTCTACTTTGATGAACCTCACAAACCGGGGGCATTACAGGGAGCACGTAGATCAGGGGCCAAGTAGGACATCTATGATCCCTGTAAACAGACCACCTGCAGTCCTTTCCCTCTACATCTATGTCCTCAATGGGTCTAAGACGAAGTGGTTTTCCCAGACCAGTCCAAAGATTATGGTTTGATTATTCAAGTACTATTTTTGCAGAAATATGATTCAACAAATATATAAACAAATGTAATCTCCTCCCCATACCAGCCCAATGACAAAACAGCTGATTGATATTAATTTCTTATGTGGAATTATTGTGTTTCGGATTTGGTTGTCTGCTGTCTAATGATTTCCTCTAATGAGACAATCATATCTGTTTAATCTATATATGTCTGAAATGAAATGAAAAATACTTTATTAATCCTCAAAGGGAAATTCAATATTGTAGTATATAATAATAATATCTAGAGGAGGTCTTGTTCTGGAGGCTGATGGCTGCTGGCAGGAATGATCTTCTGTATCTTTCAGTCTTACATGGGACCTGAAGAAGCCTCTCACTGAACACACTTTGTTGTTTCATCACTGTTTCTTCTCTTCTGATGTAGTCAGTGTTGCATTTCCAGTCCAGTTTGTTGTCCAGCTGAACTCCAAGATACTTGTATTCCTCCACCACCTCCACCTCCTCTCCCAGGATGGAAACAGTGCTTTGTTTATTCTTCTTCCTCCTGAAGTCAACAATCATCTCTTTTGTTTTGCTGCTATTTAATATGAGATGATTGTCACCGCACCATTTAACAAACTGACTGACCAGTTCTCTGTACTCTGCTTCTAGTCCATCCCTGATACACCCCACAACTGCAGAGTCATCAGAGTATTTCTGCAGATGACAGGACTCAGAGTTGTACTGGAAGTCTGAGGTGTACAGAGTGAAGAGGAATGGCCAGAGTACAGTTCCTTGTGGTGCACCAGTGCTGCTGACCTCCATCTCAGACACACAACCTTTCAGTCTCACAAACTGGGGTCTGTTTGTGAGGTAGTCATAGATCCAGGTGGTTGTGGAGGTATCCACCTGGAATTTATGGAGCTTCTCACATAACAAAGCAGGCTGAATGGTAATAAAAGCACTGAGAAATGAAAGAACATGACCCTCAGAGTGCTGCCTGAATGGTCCAGATGAGAGTGTGCTCTCTGGAGCAGGTATATGATGGCATCTTCAACCCCAAGTCCATTACGATATGCAAACTGTAATGGGTCCTGAAAGGTGTTTACTTGCTTGTTGAGGTGAGCCAGTAAGAGTCTCTCCAGGACTTTCATGATGTGAGATGTCAGGGCAACTGGTCTGTAGTCACTTGGTTCAGCTGGTTGTGTTTTTTTAGGCACTGGAACAAGGCAGGAGGTTTTCCACAGCACTGGGACTCCATTTTGTCTCAGACTGGTGTTGAAAAGGTGCTGGAGAATCGGACATAGTTGTTTTGAGCAGGTCTTGAGAACTCTGGGACTGACACCATCTGGACCTGCAGCCTTGTTCTGGTTCAGTTTCTCAAGTTGCTTCATAACCTGATTGCAGGAGACAAACAAGGTGGAGGTCTCAGGATGTCCTGATGTGGAGGGAGATGAAGCTGTGTTCTGGTCCATGACTGAGCTGCAGGGTGACAGATTGGAGGCGTGACAGGAAAGCAGTGGGCTTATGGAGGGTGTGTGGTCTGTTGGGCTGGAGGTAGGGGGTGAACTGAACCTGGTGAAGAATATGTTCAGCTCATTAGCTCTGTCCAGACCTCCATCAGGCTGGTCCCCCTTTAACTTGAAGCCGGTGATCTTCTTCATTCCAGACCACACATCCCTCAGGTTATTCTGCTGGAGCTGACTTTCTAACTTCTTCCTGTAGTCCTCCTCGCTGCTTCCTATCCCCCTTCACCAGCACCCTCCCTATCTCTCTCCCTCCCAAGCCTTACTGTCCCCAACACTCCCACCCCCCCCCTTCCTCCAACCCCTCCCCCCCTCCTTCACCCCCTCCCCCTTTAACACAACTCCTCCCTCCCTCCCATTCAACACCCCCTCCCATTCAACCCTCCCAATCCCCCCCCCCCCCCCCAGCGATAGCCCGCGTCGGAGGACTGCAGGCCCCACCGCTGTAGCTCCTGTCCACCCCCCATGGCCAAGGCGCCTGTCCCCTCCAAACCCTAAATGTATATTGGTGTCGATGTTGCAATTAAAGTTTAGTGGGGCAGGTGGTCACAGGGGTCCATCGGAAAATGCCCCTTAGGGTTCCCGGGACCACCGACTTCACCCCCCCACCGTGCCCTATATGCTGTATGTATGATGTCGGGTGGCGGAAGAGGAGGGGGGCATGGGGAGGGGCACAACCAGGAGAGAAGGACTCCTCCCCTGGGCGACCAACTCCTCAGCTGGCTGCAGTAGGTGCCCCCACCTCACCGGGACAGCCCCAGGGCAGAAGGGCAAGCTCCGGCCCGCCAGGTGGAGCAGGAGGCAGCACCCCGGTTGTCCCCCCATCCCCGGTGGCCCAGCGCCAGCACTCCAGGGGCCGGAGAATCCCCTGCTCCCACCCAGACAGGTCGGTGGCCCGGTGCCACCAGCAACGCCAAGACTGCCCCCCCGTCCACCCCCTCCTCTGCTGCCAATCCTACCCCACCCCCTCCTACGTCCCCCTCCTCTCCCTCCTCTGCTGCCAACCCCACCCCCTCCCTCTACCAACCCGCACCAAACCCCATCCCTCTACGGACACATCATAGTCCCCAGGGAACCCGCCAGGTACCATAGCAGCGCGACCCCGAGGGCATGCTCCAGGCGACCAAGGCCCCCCAGGTCCAGGCCAGGCCTCCCATCCTGGAGGGAGGCAGCCCCGATACCCGGGGGCCCCGGCTGCCCACGCAGCCCACACAACAGCAACCCAGTCACCCAGCCAAGGTCAACCCCCGATCGCCCCGAACTCCCGGCTGCCCCCCGGCCCGCCCCAAGCGACCCCAGTCTCCGGGCCACCAGAGCTCAAAGCGGGCCAGGCAAGCAGCACCCAAAACAATGACTCGCCCTGAGGACCCCAACCCCCCCAAGCCCCCCAATCCACCCCCCAGGGCCGCCAAGGTCCCAGCCCCCCTTCCCACTAAGTGATGTGATTAATTAGCAGGGTCCAGGGAGAGCGAGCATTGGCCGATTAATTTTTGATGGAAGCAGATGTGATCTGGAGACTTATGTGTTCCACCAGGAGATTTTTGAAGTGATTAATACTTAGACTTCTTTTGGACTTCCAGTTTAATAGGATAGTTTTTTTTGCTATACATCGGGCCACAAGGATAATGTGTGTGTTGTTAAGGTCCATGTTGATGTCACTAAGGTCTCCCAGTAAGCAAAGCTTGGGGCATGCAGGAATGTTGCATCTGAGCCATGTTGATAATTCCCCACAAACCTTATTCCAGACATTTTGAACAGGTGGACAGAGCCATAGAGCATGTAAATAATTATCTACTGCGTTCAGTGCACTGTGTGCAGATCTCTGAGTGATTTAGACCCATCTTGAACATTCTTTGTCCTGTGTAATGTGTTCTATGAAGGATTTTGTATTGGATGAGTTGTAGATTTGAACTGTCTGTCATATTAAAAGCATTTAGACATATTTGTAGCCAAGAAGGTTGACTGAGACTGATAGATAGGTCTGCCTCCCATTTGGAAGTTGGCAAGGAATATGAATCATCTATTTTTGACATCGACCTTTATATTTTTTAAATTAACTTTGGGCTACAAAGTTCCATCAATTCTGCTACTGTGGGAGGAACTTCCAAGTCTATTTGATGAAGGGGGAATTTTGTAAGTATCATGGGAAGTGCGCCCAGGGAAGTTACCTTTATCCCTCCTTCTTAAGTTGTGTGTAAATTTCCCTCAGAGAGAGGATGTGCATTTTTCTTCTGTAAAAATAAATAGGCCACAGAGACAAAGAAGATCTTTGTCTCCATCATCTGTTCCTTCGAGTTCATCGCTGGTGACACTGCAGCAGAGGTTTTACTCTTATATAGATAGTCAATGGTGATAATGCAAAAAGAAGATGAAGAAAAATACTCATGTTACCTGGAGGGCTTTGTTAGGATAGATACATTATATATTATAATTCAATGACGCTACTTACCTCAGCAACAGCTGTAGCTACTTCAACTTGGTGTTGGTCATCTCTAATGTAGCTAGAGAGACCCTGTTCCAAGATCCACCTACGAACATTTCTCTCTGAAAGACCTCAAATAGGGACAAATTGTCTGCTGCGATTTCACCAGAAGTCATGCCATTAGATTTCATTTCTACGATCAAGTTGCCATAGCAGTCCCAGAACACTGGTTCGGTTGGGTTAAACATGCAGCAAGTCAACCATATAGTTTCAACAGCAGAAGAAGTAGAAGGTACTTCTGGTACAAGCCATCGCAATCTTGGCTAAATGAATCACGGTTGTTTATTTCCCGATTTCTGTAAACATAAACGCAAAATAGAAAATAAGATAAAAGCTCGTTTTCCATTTTTCAATTTCCGATTTTGAAAGAAAAAAAACAAGCGATTACTCCTTTCTCGTTTTTTATTTACCTTCCAAGAAACGGAAATTGGAAATCGGATGCTTTTCTGATTTTCAATTTTGACAACACAAAATGGCTGCGGAGTACATCCATGGATGTTAGGTATATTAGCTCCAGGACTGAGCTAGCAGTCGCTAAATAAAGCTAACCGGAGCTAGCAGACGCTAACGAGTGCTAACACAGCAAGTTTTCTTTCATCGAGGGTTATTTGCTTGCATCATTTAAGCTGCATGAATCAGTCAGAAAATGAAAATTTAGATTTTTGTGCACTGTGTGTAACTGACTCAAAAGTTCGGTTTACTTCGTCGAGAGATACTTTTGTAATGGCTGAAATGAAAGGGACAAGGCGGACACCCTCATCAACTTGTTGAAAAAATGTATAACATGGAAGTTTTAAGAAATCAAGACCAGGGGGCCCTCTAACAGAATTTCCCTGAGACAGTGTAACTCTGTTCTCCTTGTGAAAATAATAAGTTTAGAAAAACTGATCAAGCATTTTGGTAACTTATCAACTTATTGAGCATCGTGTGATGGTTAGCGCCATGGCCTCACTGGTTCAAGCCTTGGTTGGGGGAGGTTTGCATGTTCTCCATGTATCCATAGGTTTTCTCCAGGTACTCTGGCTTCCTCCAACCATCCAATACAAGCATGGTTAGGTTAAAGGGCACACCGTGTCTTTGGAGTGAATGGTTGTTTGTCTCCATTTGTGGCCCTGTGATGGGCTGGATTCCTGTCCAGGTGTACCTGCCTCTCACCCAAAGATTACTGGAATAGGCTCCAGCTTCCCTGTAATGCTGAATTGGACTTAGCGGTATAGAAAATGGATGACTAAATAATTGAGCAACTACAGGTATTGAGCACATTAGCTCAACAAAGCACCTTGTTTCATTTTCGTGTATTTGTTTCACCTTCAAATGGATCTGATAACGGCTCCAACATCTACTGAGGTGCTGTTATAATCATAGACACAACATGTGTACCCTTGTGAGTTGTTCATTCCCTCAGCAGGCCTCCAGGAACTCAGCCAGCTGGAAATCACTTACTGCAACACCCTGTTTCTGGACATTTCCGTCAACAGGAAGTGCTCTGTCATTCCTGAAACAGTTACAAACTCTGTGGAGTCATGACAATGCAAAGCTAAGGTCAAGGTTTAAGGTTAAGAATGAATTAACTGGAAAAGATCAACCATGCTCACCTTAATTTTGTGATGCTGTTCATATGATTTTGTGCTTATACTATTAGTTTTTCATTAGAACAAACATTTTTCTGTACTTGTGATGTTTTTCATCTGAAGTCTCACATATAAAGAAGGTGAGAGATTTGGAAGACCAGTTCAGACTCACACTCCATCAGTTTACAGGATTCCTTTGAACAAAAGATGAAAACAAAAAAGAATGGAGATTTGTCTGAAGTCCAGCATGTAGAAAGCTTCACCGAGACTTTTACTGAATTTCATCTTTAAAAGATTTTTCCTTTCAGCAGCTTTTCTTTCTGTAAAATGTTATGAGAGGATTGGCACAGAAACAACTTCAGAGGAATTTTGGCAGTTCCAAGGCCAGAAGGTTTTTTGGTGTTTGCTTGGTTATAGTTGTCTCGCAAGGAGAGAAAGACTGAGAAATTAACAGCCTGGAGCCATAATTTTAGTTCATTTTGAAAGAAACACCTGCCAAAGGACTGGTGTCCTGTCCAGGTGTTCCAGCCGCTCTCCTGCTAAGCTGGGATAGGCTCCATCTTCCTTGTGACCCTCACGTGAACTAAGAGGTGTGGGAAATGAATGAATGGCCACAAAAGTTGTTGAATTAGATTTGCTCATGTGAAATAATGATGCTTTTGTCAGAATGAACTGGAGGAATTCACTAATATCATCTAATAATCTACAAAAAATTTCTTCTGGAGAAGTTCTTCTGAAAACTATTCATCAGATTCACAGCAATGTCTGTAAATGGCTGTTTTGACCCTATCTTTAGCCTGAGATTCATGAATACCTGTCTCTTCCAGCTGGCCTTACTTTGCAGATAAATGCCCATAAATTCCCATCAAAGGAGATGAGACTGAAGGACCTTGTGCAGAGACAAACAAGACAGAGACAAGAAAAATGATAAGCAACATACAAACAGAAATTAATGAAAAGAACTAAAAATAAACTGCCACTTTACCAACAATTGCTGGGAAAGGTGCCACCTTCCACATGACCCCTAGTTGGACTTAAGCAAATGAATAAATTAAACTTTTTTTTAACTAAAAAGTTGGTTATAAATAATCCCACAGTGACATTTAAAAGCAGATTTATATAGAAACATCATTAATTCCTCCTGAACTTGAACAGCAACCTACAGTCTGGTCCAAGAACACATCAGGACCAACATCCTGCTGGTGTCCTGGTAGAGGAGGAAGATAAACGTTAATCTTTTGGAAATTACATGACACCCTGCTGCGTCCAGACACATCCAGCATTTTTTAAGATGCAGTGATGATGGAGTGATCTGATGGGACAAAACGTCATGGTGAAGGTTGATCGGAGGTGTCATTGACCAGGTCAATGGTTAACACACTTACACACATTCATCCCTAGGAAAAAAGATGACCAGTTAACCTACCTTGTATGTGTTTGGATGGGGAAAGATCTATAGTTGTCAGAGAGAACCTTGCATATGTAGGGAGAAGCAGCTGAGGTTTGGACCGGGAACCTTCTTATTGCAAAGCGACACATCTAACCACAGCGAGCTGCTGCCCACCTAACTACCCACACAGAGCTGTTTTCAGCCTCATAAAACTTAGTTCTTGCTTTCATAGAGGACACAGCCAGTGTTCTGAAAAAGTTCACCTGATTTTACGTTGCAGATCACAATCAGGCTTGCACCAAGAGAAAATAGTGCATATCAGCAACTCACTCTATTCATCCATTCATTCATTATCTGAACCACTTAGCCCGATTAAAGGTTTGCTAGGAAGCTGGAGCCTATCCCAGCAGTCTTTGGACGAGAGCTGGGGTACTCCCTGGACAGCTCGCCAGTCCATCGCGGCGCATCTCACTCTAGATTCTCTTAAAATCCTCAGACCCGACCCTCTCAGCTTTAATCCAGGCTTCTTGTACACCCTTTGGCCTCAATCTTTTAACATCATTGACACCCAAACCCAGAGGCGCAGGCATTATCATTCAGCCCTGTGGTCTAACTCTGTTGTTGCCAGTATGGTTAAGATTAATCACTCTACCAGTAATCAGAGTGCCATTCTTTCCCACTATTCCCTCTCTTCTTCCAAGGGTTCCAGATGACTGTCTGATGTTGGGGCATGACACAATGAGATCCAGATGCGTGATCGATGGAGGAGGGACGATGAGCATTGTGGTTTAGAGTTACAGGCGTACAGTCCTATTTGCTGGCCTGGCCTGCCTTGTGGCTGCACAAGTGATTAATGGGACTTTACTGGCAGTCGAGAGGGACCTGTTTCCGGCCTGACGCAGACACAGAACAATATGTTGTGTTCAGCACATGCACAGTCCCGAGTTGCTAACGCATGGATTCATTTAGGCACATGTGTAAGCACAGAGCCTGGCAGGATGACCCCCCTGCCTGATCCTCTGTCTCCATGATGGGTTCCACACAGTCTAACGGTCGGCCGATTGGATGAGATTTAGAGATTGTTTTGATGAGCTCAAGATGTAAGAATGATGGCATGGAGGATGCAGGGTGGGTATGTGACTGCTGCTTCGATCATCACAAATAATCTGGTAAGTCACATGATCAGCCGGGTGTGATATCGTCATGTCTTCATCTGGAAGAAATAACCAAAGCTCATATTCATGCTTGAACAATGCTCTAGCTAAGACAAGTTCACCACACATCAATAACCAATAACTGTCTGTGTTGTCACCACTTCTTTTCCATATAGCCCTGCCTCAGCCTCAGCCTCATCCCTCATGGCTTATGTTTCTCCATCACGCTTACTCTGTTTCTCTTTTAGCAACGTGTTGGAGCACAGCCCTTCTCTGGCAGCTGGACAGGGCTGCATGGCATGGTTGCAGGTCATATGCTGAGCAGATGTGGTTTGTGTAGAACCTCAGGGTGGCTCTGTACGCTATCTGATAAGCAGATCAGATCTGGTCACAGTCTGGGATTTCTTTGTTTCCATTTCAAATTAATTTGTCTTCTTTATTTTAAAACTGACGTCTGTCATATAAACTAAAACAAAAAGTAAGAAAAATAACAAAAAAACATTAACCGTAGTATGAAGAAGCTCTGAGAGATGGGTTTAATTAAATAATTCAGAATTAAAGTATTCTCTGTTGACTTTACACGGAAATAGTCATTCCAAATTGAGGTTTACATGGAAAACATGTTTACTTAATTCTGCTTAAAATGGTTGGGTTGGGAGGGCTCTGACTGGCGGACATGACGTACTCACATCAACTGGAAATAAACAAACTCAGCTTCCTGCTTCTCGTCTCTCCAGCTACAACATGAAAAAACATAATCAGAACTTTTTTAGCCTCAATTTTGGAAGCAGCAGCTCAACACAATATATATATATATATATATATATATATATATATATATATATGCATACATACATATATATGTTTATATATATATATATATATATATATATATATATATATATATATATATATATATATATAATAGTATATTCATGAGGACAGGGTTCTGTCCAGAGCTAAGCTGTTCCTGGTCTTGGTCATGTTAAGTCCCACCATTGAAAAGACGCATCAGCGTAGGAGAGCAGCATCAGGACCAGCTTTGCAATTGTCCTTGAAAGAATACAGTGTGGCAGACAACCATGAAGATGTCTTTTGAAATTATATACATCCATTAATTATATAAAATAAATGTGTTAATAAATAATATAAATTGTCCTTGTCTTGTATTTGTCATACTAGAGGTCTGACTCTGCCCTGGCACAGAATATACTGTCCTGTCCTGAAATGAGCTTCATCTGCAGCTTCTGGTTCTGCAGGCTGGGAGAATAAAGTTAAGCTAACAGCTGCAAAGTTAAGCTAACAACAATTTACTAATTAAACATTTTAATGTCAAAACAAATTTTAAAAAATGCTTAAAATGCATTTCAAATGTTTTTACCAAAGACACAACGAATTAGCAGAAGTTATTTACATCGTAAGGACACATATACCTGAAAAGTGGGAACCCACTGATGGAGACGTCTCGTGCTCCTCAGTCTGGGACGCACGTCAGGTCGCGCGCATCCGCTGTGCAATTCAACGTAGAGGGACTCTGTTTGTAGCCTGTATCTCTCTCAGTATCTGTGGGTATTATTTATCGATCATGTGTCTTTTCAGGCTCAACAGATAGATCAAAGAGAACTCAGCTGTCAAATAAATAAATCTTTTGGTTTCCTTACATAGGCTATTGTGATGCTTTCATTATGTTTTTTGTTTTGTTCTTTGTCTGTAAAGTGTCTTGAGATGGCATTGCTGTGATTTGACGCTATATAAATAAAGTTGAATTGAATTGAATTCAAAACCTTTTTAACATAAGCAAAATGAAATAAAAAAACTCTTGGTGCGTTTTCCAGCGTGAGATATTGGTGGTGTGGCGTGACAGCGTGTGAAGTCACGCAAATGCGTGAGTCTCACAGGCAATGCGTGAGAGTTGCATGGATTAACGGCGTTCTTATACAACAGTATCTGGTGAAAATACAGTGATGCCTCCAGAATGTGGGCATTTCTTTTTCATTATATATACTGAGCTACCGACGCAGCTCTTTGGTGGAGTTCGCTGCAGCTGAAATCAGCCAGAACTGGGAACTCTGACAGGGTCAGTTAGGGCCGTGAGGACAGCAGAGTTTCTGCAAGCAGCCTGCAGCTCTTGTTAGTGGAGAGAACTGCAGCATTGGGGATCATTATGACTTGTTTAGATGCATCTTTGAAAGCCAGCGGTTGCTTCATGAGCCGCAAGGCTAGAGTCAGAGAGCCGCATGCGCCTCGCGAGCTGCGCAATGAGGAACACTGCTGTAGTCTATGCAAGTGCTACAGGGAATTCAAGAGTGTACTGCTTCTTGCAGTTACAGTCCTATTGAAGTATTCTGACCGTTGCTAAGTGCTAACTAACCTGTCACAATATGGCTCTCGGTTGAGTCTTGATGCATCTTTCGTCTCCCTGGCCTTGGTCCTCTTGCCCTTGTACCAATTTTGGGCACATTGATGTGGGATTATACCATTCTGGTGCTACTTGACCTTGCTGGAGTGTCTTTAATCAGGGGCTCTGATGGTTATGCTGACTGTGGTGGCAGCTACTCTAGTGGCCCAGAGCTTTGTCGGTCTTCATGGATCCTGTGCAGCGTCTGCCTTCAAGTGGAAAGTTGCCTGTTTGCTTACCATCCTTGTGGAAGCTGAGGATTATCCTGCCTGGTGTAGCTGCTGTCCATCTCTGCTCTCCTGGATCCTGGATGATGGCTAGCATTGCTAGCAGCGGTACCCCTTCAAACCTCATGTTGCCGTTTCTCAATATCTTCACTTCAAAAATAGACAGTATCTGCTCCTCACTTTCACCTCAAAACTGTATCCACTTTGACATTCCCGTAACACCCAACACACTTTTCCGTAACAATGCAGCAGGAGGTCAAGAACATTATCTGTAAATCCAAACCACCCACCTGACCCCTCGATCCCCTCTAATCCAATCTGCTCAAAACTCACCACCGTTTCATCAGCCCTCTAATAGCTAAAATAATAAACCTCTCCTTGGAAAATGGGACAGTTCCACCTACCCTTAAAACTGCCCTCATTGAACCTCTTCTCAAAAAAACCCACCTTGAATCCTGAACCCCTGTCAAACTACAGACCAATTTCCAACTTGCCATTCATTTCAAAACTCCTAGAAAAAGTAATCTACTTTTGGCTCCACAATCACCTAAATCGTTCAGTCTTTATGTGAAATTCCAATCTGGTTTCCTCCCCTCCAACAGCGCAGAAATGGCTCTTTTAAGAGTCACCAACAATCTGCTGATGACGTCTGATTCCAGTTCATCTTCACTACTCATCCTGCTCAACCCCTTTGCTGCGTTTGACACAGTAGATCATAAAATTCTCCGGCACCGTCTTTAGTACTGGTTCCACTGGCACTGCCGAGTGCATGGTTTGGGGAGACATAAAGTTCAGACCTCACACTGTCTCCTGTGGGGTCCTCCTGGGCTCCGTACTCGGTCCTACCCTCTTGATGTTATATATGCTCCCCCTCAGTAAGCATGGAATTATTTTCCATTGCTATGCTGACGACACACAACTCTATATCAAAGTCACGCCCTCCAGCTCCCCCCAGTACTCTGTCGCTCGCCTTTGCTCCTGCCTGGTGGAGATAAAGATGTGGATGGGTCAAAACTTCCTGCAGCTAAACGGCTCAAAAACAAAAGCCATTCAAACTGGAACACTGAACAAACTCCGTTCCTCCCCTCTCACATCTGTTTCCTTCTTCGGTCACATCATTCCCCTCTGTCTCTCTGTTACAAAACTCAGGGTCAGGTTTGACCCCCATCTCCACTTTGAAAATCATGCCACCTACATCTGTAAAACTTCCTTCTTTCACCTCTTAAATATTCCCAAACTGCGACCTTCCCTCTCCCTCCTTGCTGCAGAGGAGCTCATCCACTCCTTTGTATCCTCCAGGCTGGATTACTGCAACGTACTCCTCACCGGGATCCATGGCAGGACCTTCAGAATCTTCAGTATGTTCAGAACAGCACTGCCAGGGTCCTGATGAGGGTGCTCAAGCACGACCATATCACCACCATCTTCCCCACTCTGCACTGGCTCCCTGTTCACTTCCGTATAGAGTACAAAGTCCTCCTACACACCCATCGCTGTCTGCACGGTGCAGCCCCCACTTACCTCACCGAACTACTGACACCCCACATTTCAACCTGCACCTCGGGCCAAAAGCACTGTCTGCTCCCGCTCAGGGCATGGCTGCTGAAAACAATGGGAGATAGGGCCTTTGAAGCTGCTGCTCCCCGTCTGTGGGACGACCTCCCAGACCACCCAAGGGTCCCACAGATAGTGGACTCTTTTAAAAAAGGACTAAAAACCTTCCTTTTTAGACTAGCTTTTCGTTGTAATTTTCTGTATTTTATTGTTGTTAATTATTGTTTCTTTTTATTCTGCTGCTAAAAACATCCGGGTGATAAGCTATGTAAAACAATAGACGTATAAGGGGGGGTGCTATAAACGTGATGAGTCATCACTAATGACCATGCTAAAAACTTTCAGGCCACTTCAAATATGTACATGGGGGGGGGGGGGTCATCACCATAGTTCTAATGGCTGCCCTGTCCCATTTAATAGGACAACACAAAGTTAGGTCTTAAGACTAGGCTGAAGACTTATCTTTTTGATAAGTCCTATAGCTGGGGATGGTTAGCATCCCTTAGTTATGCTGCTATAGGTTTAGACTGCTGAGGGACTGTTATGAATTGGCTTTCATTATATTTTCTTCTCTGTCTGTAAAGCGTCTTGAGATGGCATTGCCGTGATTTGACGCTATATAAATAAAGTTGAATTGAATTGAATTGAATTGAATTGAATTGAATTGAATTTGATGTTTTGGAGGTTGTCGTTCTGCCTGATGTTCTGTACTAGTGAGAAGCTCCGTGGAATCTGTCAAATCAGACCTTTTTAGACATTTTTCTTGAAGGTTGAGGGTGATGGCTCCACTTACCTTGCCAACCAGTTGTGAGAGCTGTAACATCCTCAGTAAAAAGATTGCTGAGCTTGAACAGAAGGTATCCAATCTGTACAAGATTCAGGAGGCCGAGCGTCATCTGGACTCTGTCAAGCTCCGAACTAGCCGAAACTCTGCTGTACTCTACGGATGCTCCTGCACCCAGGGCCTGCACTCTATCCCAGTTGATGCATCTCGGTGTTTCCTCCTCTGGTGGCTCCCTGCATGACCCGGCCGCTGCTCTACTTGTAGCTGCTGTGGGACTCACGCCATTTGGTTCCGTTCCATTCACCAACTCTACTGCGGGGATTTCACGGGATCCCAGTGGGGACCCCTGGCATCAGCTTGGGGCTAAACCCAAAGCCCTGGCAAGCCAAACTCTGCTGCCATCCATTCAATGGACTAAGGTTGGGGCTCACAACAAGAGCTGGGGACAACAACAACTGTCCCCTCGTGCTGGAAAACAGATTCACCATCCTTGATCTCCAAGATTTTTCATCTCTGACCACAAATTCCTGCCTGTCAACTCCTTCACCTATCTTGAAAACCTGGAAGGTTTCACACTGGCACCAAAAGCTGCCAGTCAGCGCTTTCATCGCACCGAGCATTTGCTCCAGGAGCATCAACAGCCATCTCTCTTACAAGCACAGAGATGCTGATGCCTTTATTTCTAGTAGATTAATTTATTGTAATGCCTTACTCTCCGGTCTTCCTAAAAAGTCCATTTCAAGCTTACAACTACTCAAGAACTCAGCGGCACAAGTTGTGGCGAGGACCAGATAGCAGGAACACATTACTCCAGTTTTAAAATTGCTGCATTAGCTCCCTGTGCGTTTCAGAGTTGATTTTAAGATTCTTTTAATGATTTATAAATGTCTTAATGGTCTTGGGCCTTCTTATTTATCCACATCCTTTTAAGATATGAGCCCTCGCGGACCCTGAGGTCCTCAGGTACCGGCCTTTTACATGTTCTTACAGTAAGAACCAAAACTTATGGTGAGGCCTCTTTTCATCACAATGGTCCCCGTCTGTGGAACAGCCAGCCGGAGAACCTCAGGGCTGCAGAGACTGTTGATGTTTTAAAAAAGAGGCTCAAGACCCACCTTTTTTGTTGAGCTTTTAGATGATCTTATCTAGTTTTTAGTCTGGATTATTTATTTATTGTTGTTCTTCTTATTGTTGTTCTATTTGACCTGTTTATTTCTATCTTTATTTTTTAAATAATTGATTCTTATACTCACTTTTATTATGTTTTGATTTATTTATTTTGTGTTCTTAGCTGGTTCCTTGTGGGTCTTAGTCTTGTTTGATCTTAAGTTCTGTTACTCCAGTGTTTTCCTCATGGGGATTCACCACGCTGGGGGCCTTGCCTACTCAATTTGCCAGGTCGTTGCCATGGGGATGGCCTCTGACAAGTTCTCTCAGAAATCTTTTCATCTCCAGACCCAACTTATGATCCTGATGAGTTTCCTCGGTTCTGAGAATTGAGTGACAAAGTTTTTCATGTATATTCTTTGTGATTATATTTGGTGTTTTCCAACTGCCAGCTGTTCTTTCCAGTCAGATGGAGTTCCTCCTTGATTACATACATTGATTCTGAAAGCTAGCTAAAAGACCTTTTTAGAAAATGTCCTGTTTGCAAACATCTGTCTGAAATCCAGAGACAAAGAGTTGGAACCCTTGTTTCGTTCAGTCAGGTGTGTCTAGGTGTCAGTAAGTCAGCCTGTGGGGTTTGTAAATCCATCAGTACAACACCTTCACAAGACGCCCGGATGTTTCTGGAACCGGTGAGCTACCACAAATGAAATATGGACCAGCAGAACTTGTTTAGTGAACTTAGATCATCTGGACAACATATATATATATATATATATATATATATATATATATATATATATATATATATATATATATATATATATATATATATATATATCAATACTTTTGCACACTGCACTTTTCAGTTTTTTATTTGTGAATTTCTTTTTGTAAATTTAATTGTACTTCACTTCTTTCACATAAAATTTCAATAAAATATATTCATGTTTGTGGGAGAAGTTCAAAGGGGTATGAATACTTTTGCAAGCCACTATAGTGCACACTGGACTAAGAAAGGTCTACAACCAGCAGCACCACCGTAAAACATTCAGGTGGGCTCAACTGGGGTTCAGAAACAACCTGCACTCCAGAAAGGGCAGTTTGTGGAAGCAATGGTGTAGTGATTGTTGATCTCTAATCAGAAAGTCGCCTTGTTTCTTATAAACATTAGACATCTCTTTTACTGTACCATCATAAACAGCGAAAGATCTTTTCACTTGGGTCTTCCAATCAGATCACTGGGCAAAAAGATTGCAATAATTTTGGGAATGGGATGACGCCAGAATGCTGCCAAATGGGGATGATTGGATGCCAATAAGTAAAAAGGAGTAATTAATATGCTCAAGTGATAATTCATCCAAATCTTGAATTTCAGTCTCGCTGAAGAGAAGTATCCAGAATAAATGAGTACAGGTCCAGATCCAAAGCTAGGCAGATGAACCCAGAAGGGGGTTAGAGGCAGAGGCAGAGATCATGGTCAGGTCTAGGGCAATAATGCAGGCTAAAAAACAGGCTACAGGGCAGCTATTTAGACAGGCTTGCAGATAATCGAGGGTTGCATGGTGCTAAAGAGGGGAGTGGAACAGAGGAAGTGGGTTGTGTTGACTGATGGTAATTGCTGTCACCAGGAAGCATAACCAAATAAGGCATAAGTAAGGGAGGCAGACCAGAACCACGAAAGGTGGTCTACAATATTTTTCAGACTGCTGTTGAAGTGACCTACAGGGGAACAAAGATGATTAAGTATCAAAACTTTTTCCCATTCTAGAATGTGCCGTCTGATAGCAGAAAACTGTAGCAGCTCTGACTTGCGATTTGATTTAAAAAAAAAAAAAAACTCTTTGAATATAGATACTTGTTTTCAAATTAGGTCTTTTTTGTCAGAGGATTTCATGCCAGTTTGGAAGGTGTGCTGCACGGGAGATTGTTCTGCATATTTATCTCTCAAGACTTATGATGATGAGTCTCCATGGCAAAGATTGACTGCTTAAACTCTCCCAATTCAAAGTTATCAGCAAAATAAAAGATGAAATCCTAATGGAGTTGAAAAGAAAGAGAAGAGGATGCAGAGTGGGAGTGAGGCAAAAGAGAAAGCGATGGAGATTTAAACCATTTTTTCCAACTATTGTGATGGGTAACGTGAAATTGCTAGGTAACAAAACGGATGAGCTCGAGTTGCAAACAAGATCTTGTAATGTGCCGGTACCAGGCTTTAAAATGGTCCATGCAGACCGCAGTAGACAACACAGCGGAAAGCTAAAGGGTGGTGGAATTGCAGTGCTGGTTAACCAGCGTTGGTGTCATCCTGGACATGTTACTGTCAAGGAGAAGATATGCACAAGGGACATGGAACTGTTAGCTGTGAGCTTCCGTCCATATTATTTACCCAGAGAGTTTACCTGTGTTATTCTGGTAGCGGTTTATATAATACCTGGTACCGCACCAGACACAGCCTGTGATGTCATCAGCTCCGTCGTTGCTCGGCTACAAACACAGCATCCAAACTCATTCATGGCGATCTCCGGAGACTTCAACAACGTCTCCCTCTCTGCAACTCTACCAACATTCCAGCAGTTTGTCAGCTGCTCCACCAGAGAAAATAAGATGTTGGACTTATTTTATGCAAATATGAATAATGGATACAGTTGTTCTGCCCCGCCTCCTTTAGGAAGATCTGACCATAATCTGGTTCTTCTCACCTCCACCTACAAGCCCATCGTTCAGCAACAACCAGTCATCACAAAGACTATCAACATCTGGTCTGCTGAAGCTGAAGATGCTCTTAGAGGAGGCTTTGAGGCTACAGACTGGAACGTCCTCTGTGAACCTCATGGAGACGACATCAACGCCATGACTGAGTGTGTGACAGATTACATAAACTTCTGTGTGGACAGCATCGTCCCAACAAGAACAGTGAGGTGCTTCCCCAGTAACAAACCCTGGATCACCAGTGACCTGAAAAAGCTGCTGAACATCAAAAAGAAAGCCTTCAGGGATGGAGACAGGGAGTTATTGAGGGCAACACAAAAACAACTTAAAACACAAACTAAGAAGTGCAAGGAGGACTACAGGAAGAAGTTAGAAAGTCAGCTCCAGCAGAATAACCTGAGGGATGTGTGGTCTGGAATGAAGAAGATCACCGGCTTCAAGTTAAAGGGGGACCAGCCTGATGGAGGTCTGGACAGAGCTGAACATATTCTTCAACAGGTTCAGTTCACCCCCTACCTCCAGCCCAACAGACCACACACCCTCCATAAGCCCACTGCTTTCCTGTCACGCCTCCAATCTGTCACCCTGCAGCTCAGTCATGGACCAGAACACAGCTTCATCTCATCATGAAAGTCCTGGAGAGACTCTTACTGGCTCACCTCAACAAGCAAGTAAACACCTTTCAGGACCCATTCCAGTTTGCATATCGTAATGGACTTGGGGTTGAAGATGCCATCATATACCTGCTCCAGAGAGCACACTCTCATCTGGACCATTCAGGCAGCACTATGAGGGTCATGTTCTTTCATTTCTCAGTGCTTTTAATACCATTCAGCCTGCTTTGTTATGTGAGAAGCTCCATAAATTCCAGGTGGATACCTCCACAACCACCTGGATCTATGACTACCTCACAAACAGACCCCAGTTTGTGAGACTGAAAGGTTGTGTGTCTGAGATGGAGGCCAGCAGCACTGGTGCACCACAAGGAACTGTACTCTGGCCATTCCTCTTCACTCTGTACACCTCAGACTTCCAGTACAACTCTGAGTCCTGTCATCTGCAGAAATACTCTGATGACTCTGCAGTTGTGGGGTGTATCAGGGATGGACAAGAAGCAGAGTACAGAGAACTGGTCAGTCAGTTTGTTAAATGGTGCGGTGACAATCATCTCATATTAAATAGCAGCAAAACAAAAGAGATGATTGTTGACTTCAGGAGGAAGAAGAATAAACAAAGCACTGTTTCCATCCTGGGAGAGGAGGTGGAGGTGGTGGAGGAATACAAGTATCTTGGAGTTCAGCTGGACAACAAACTGGACTGGAAATGCAACACTGACTACATCTACAAGAAAGGTCAGAGCAGACTGTACTTCTTAAAGGGGTGCTATGATGGTATTTGGAGTTTTCTGGGCTTTCTACAGTGTTACAGTCTTGAATCCTCATCAGACAAGTGAACGGCACTGTTTTTTTATCACCTAAACGCATGTTTGAGTTTGAGTTTGAGTTCCAGCACGCTCTCCGTTCGGTTTCCATGGCGATGAAAAATGTGTCGTTTTAGAGAGTTTTTTCTACTTGGAAATCCTTGTGACGTCCCGGGGGATAAGGTTCGGTGATTGGTTTCCTTCTACTGGTTAACAAGGGCATGTACAAATACATCAGGCGGGTGGAAAACGTGGGATAAAGTTATTTCCAACGATGGCTGGTGAGTTTACCAAAGAGAGACATCCTGCTGCATTCGTTGCTGTGGGTTGCTGTTTTCCACTTCGTTTTCAGGCTCTGATTCAAGTTCCAACATGTAGGGCTGGATGCTATGTGTTGACATTGTATTTTGTTTTCTTATTGAGTTCATATGAGCCTAATCCATCTGTTTATGAGACGTTACAATGACGGTGAAAGCAGGTGCGGTGCACGCTCCCGATGTAGTGCAGTGGCGGGAGGCGGGGCTTAATGCGGAAGAGTCTCAATCCACTCGTTTTGCCCGCAGGCTGATCTGACAGCCTACAGAGAGGGTCGGTCTGAAGTAAATAAAGCCATTTGTGACAATAACTCCATCAATCCCAGCCCTTCTGGACTCAGAAATAAAAATAAATTAGCCTGTAATGCACATAATAGTTCCACTTTAAGGAAGCTGAGATGGTTTAATGTCTGCACCAAGATGTTGCATATCTTCTATAAGTCTGTTGTGGAGAGTGCAGTCAGCTTTGCAGCATCTGCTGGGGTTGTAGCATCAGAACATATGTTGAATAAGTTAGTTTTTTGTGTGCCTGAATGATATCCTGGTTTTTTTCTAAATCTGAAACAGAACATGTGAAACATGTTCATTAAGTTCTTCAACGTTTACTTCAGAATCATTTGTTTGTTAAAATAGAGAAGTGTCAGTTTCATTCCCCCACAGTCTCTTTTTTTGGGCCTCATCTTGTCTGCAAGTCAGATAGAAATGTACTCTACTAAAGTGGATGCAATCAGGAACCGGCCTACCGTAGAGAACCACAAGGCTCTACGTTTCCTTGTGTTTGCTAATTTCTCACAATGTTTCATCTGGCATTACAGCACTTTAGTCAATCCCTTGCAGCATCTCACTTCCAGTAAAGTTAAGTTTGCCTGATCAACTGAAGCTAAAGTAGCTTTTCAACAACTCAAGGACCTATTGTCATCTGCTCCTATTCTTACCCTGCCAGATCTTGATCATCAGTTAATCTTGGAGGTGGATGCCTCAGACCTGGTTGTAGGTGCTGTATGTTCCCAACAGGCTGAGAAGGATAATAAGGTCCATCCATGCGCCTTTTTCTCTTGCAGTTTTTGTTTGGCAGAACGCAATTACAGCATAAACGACGTGGAACTTTCAGCAGTGAAACTAGCACCTGAATGATATCATTGGTTGAGGGGTACTGAACAACCGTTCCTAGTTCTGACTGATCATAAGAACCTGAAGAACCTCAAAACTGCTAAATGCCTCAATCCCAGATAGGCACAATGAGCATTATTCTTTGACCGATTTTGTTTCCATCTTTCTTATCTTCCTGGTGCAAGAAATGTAAAAGCAGATGCTCTATCCAGACAGTTTTACCCTTCTGACTCTGACACTCTGCCGGATTACATCCTGCCACACTCTGTAGGGCTTTATATTACTCGCATGGATACTGAGACAGAAGTCCTGCAATCCCATGCTCCAGCTCCTTTCCTGCCCTCTTAAGACGCTCTATGTGTTAGACCATTTTCGTTATAGAGTTATCAACCGGGGCCACTCTTGTCAATTCTCATACCACCTGGTGTTGATCATATAAGTTTTACAGCAATTTTGGAGGCCTACTTTGTTGTCTGACATCAAGGAGCTCATTGGTGCCTGTTCTGTATGTGCACAATGCAAATCTTCAAGGAGACTTCCATCTGGATTTTCAAGACCGCTTCCTGTTCCATGTTGGCCCTGGTCTCAGATCTTAGATTTTTTCACTGGCCTGCCCCTTTCCAATGGTTTCACAACAGTACTTACCATTGTAGATCGTTTGTCTACAAGCCACAGCAAAGTTCTGGGCTGAATTCTGCCACCCTCTTGGGGTCTCTGTAAACTTGTCATATGGTTTCCATCGTCACAATGCTCCATCCTCATTCCAAGACTCATCTAAGAATTAGAGACGAGTCTCCGGCCTCTCTGTTCTCATGATCCTGGTCTCACAATGTTATCTGGGTGGAGTAAGCTCATAAGCCTGCTGACCTCATCTACTGGTCCAATCCCCTTCCAAATGGTATGCGGTTATCAACCTCCACTTTTTGGTGCCCCGGATGGTATTACTTCTATTCCTTCAGCGTTTTCCTTTGTACAATGATGTCATCTAGCCTGGAGACAGGCACGCTCTGCCCTGTGGGCATCTGTCAGGTCTTACGAAGTCCAGGCCAATAAATCCTATAGGCCTGCCCCTGCTTATAGGGGTGGGCAGAGGGTATGGTTGTCCACAGCGGATGTCCCTCTCCAGGTTGAAAGCCGTAAGCTTGCACCCTGGTCCATTGGTCCCTTTCCTATTTCTAAAGCGATTAGCCCTGTGGCTGTCCGCCTCCGATTGCCTTGCCTTCTTTGCATCCATCCAACGTTTTATGTGTCTTTGGTAAAACTAGAGGTCCTGAGTGTGCCCAGCTCACTTCTCCAGTAAACTGAACTCTACACTTGCTCCATCCTCCCATACTACCTGCTTTACCAGAAATCCCGGTTCACTTCCAACTTTCTTAAATAAACTTCAGATGGTCCAAAACTCAGCTGCACACATCATCGCCAGGACTCCCTCCTTTCACCACATCACCCCTATCCTGCAGCAGCTGCATTGGCGACCGGTTAAATCAAGAATAGAATTTAAAATCCTCCTGCACACTTTCAGGGCCATAATCTCACCCCCCCTTATCTGTCTGATCTCTTACACATTACCATCCTCACCCGCTCCCTCAGGTGATCCTCCTCCATCCTCCTCATTGTTCTTTCTTGTCATCTCAGCACCATGGGGAGAGCAGCATTCAGTTACTCAACTCTTCTCTGGAATTCTCTTCCACCAGACATCTGGAACATCAACTGTTTATCTCTGTTTAAATCCAACCTCAGAGCACAAGAAAGCAGACTCTCTAATTACTTTGTCCCACGGATTTGTGTCTGTATATTATTTTTTTTATTATTTGCCATTGTCGTTTTCTCCGTTTTATTGTACAGTGACCTTAAGTGACCTGAAAGGTGCTTTTTTATTTAAATAAAATGTATTATATTATTATTATTATTATTGTTTCAATATATGTCCTCATGCAGTATCTTTTGTCTGTATATCACCCGATATCAAACATGTCTTAATATGCAACAAAAATGATCCGGATTCTTCTAAAATGTATAAAATATTCCCTACAGATATGTTAGGACTTTGGCCCTTTGTAGTATGTAGGCCTCTGATTCTTCCAATATTTAGGCAAATGTCTCCTTCAAAAATCTATGGATTTTTGCCCCTGCCACATAGTTATGGTGTTTACATTTCACACACTCCTTACACTCCC
>NC_136624.1:2916477-3031477 GCF_933228915.1 Telmatherina bonti
TGGGGGGGGGGGTAAAAGAAAGAGATAAAGAGAAAGAACCTCAGTGTATCAGGAAATGTCCCTCAGCAGTCTAAACCTATAGCAGCATAACTAAGGGATGCTAACCATCCCTAGCTATAGGACTTATCAAAAAGATAAGTCTTCAGCCTAGTCTTAAAGGTGGGGAGGGTGTCTGCTTCCCTAACACTAACTGGGAGCTTATTCCATAAGAGAGGGGCCTGATAACCAAAGGCTCTGCCTCCTGCTCGGCTCTTTGAGACTCTAGGAACCACAAGTAAGCCTGCAGTCTGCGAACGAAGTACTCTGCTTGGTATATAAGGAACTACGAGGTCTTTGATATATAGTGGTGCCTGGCTGTGGAGGGCTTTATATGTAAGGAGAAGGATTTTAAATTCTATTCTAGATTCAACAGGCAGCCAATGAAGAGAGGCTAAAACTGGAGAAATATGATCTCTCCTGCTGGTTCTGGTCAGGACTCTGGCTGCAGAATTCTGGATCAGCTGAAGGCTTTTCAGGGCATATTTAGGACAGCCCAGTAATAGAGAGTTACAGTAATCTAGTCTCGAAGTAACAAAAGCGTGAACCAGTTTTTCTGCATCACTCTGAGACAGAATGTCCCTAATTTTGGCTATATTACGTAAATGAAAGAAGGCTGTTTTAGTAACCTGCTTAATATGTGGGCCAAAGGACAGGTCAGGGTCAAATATTACTCCAAGGTTTCTCACTGTAGCACTGGAAGCTAAAGTAATGCCATCCAGGTTCATTACAAAACCGGAAAATTTAGCTCTGAGTTTTTCAGATCCAACGAGAATTACTTCAGTCTTATCTGAGTTTAAGAGGAGAAAATTTCTAGACATCCAAGTCTTTATGTCTATGAGACAATTTTGTAGCCTATTGGGCTGATTTGTTTCATCTGGTTTAAAGGATAAGTATAGTTGAGTATCATCTGCATAACAATGAAAGTTTATTCCATGCTGTCTAATAATTTTGCCTAAAGGGAGCATATATAGCGTGAAGAGTATTGGTCCAAGTACAGAACCTTGAGGAACTCCATGACTTACTGTAGTTTGTGAGGAGGACTTGTCATTTACATGAATGAACTGAAGTCTATCAGATAAATATGATTTAAACCAGCTTAACGCTGTACCTGTGATTCCAACCACCTGTTCTAGTCTTTGTAACAGAATGTTATGATCGACTGTATCAAATGCAGCACTAAGATCAAGCAAGATAAGTACGGACACAAGTCCTTTGAGGCCATAAGAAGGTCATTAGTAACTTTCACCAATGCCGTCTCAGTGCTATGATGAGCTCTAAATCCTGACTGAAACTCTTCTAATAAATTATTTCTGCTCAGGTGGGCATGTAGCTGAGCTGAAACTATTTTCTCCAGAATTTTGGACATAAACGTGAGGTTAGATATAGGTCTATAATTTGCTATCACCTCTGGATCCAGAGATTGCTTTTTAAGTAAAGGCTTGATTACAGCAGTTTTAAATGATTGTGGTACATATCCTGTCACTAAAGACATATTGATAAGATTTAGTAGTGATGTATTAATTAAAGGGAAAATGTCCTTAAAGAGGCTCGTTGGGAGAGGGTCTAAGATACAGGTGGATGGTTTAGATGAAGCTATTATTTTAGTTAATTCAGAGGGTTGGACAGGACAGAAACTATTTAGACACAAGTCAGATCCTGGTTCTAAGGATGCTTCGGAGACCACAACAGGCTCAACATTATAAGTAGAAGGAAGAATATTGTGGATTTGATCTCTAATAGTATCAATTTTATTCCTGAAAAAATACATGAAATCATCCCAGCTAAGTGAGAAAGGAATACATGGCTCCACAGCGCTCCGGCTCCTAGTAAGCCTAGCTACAGTGCTGAAAAGAAACCGAGGGTTGTTTTTGTTTTCCTCTATCAATGATGAATAATAAGCTGTTCTTGCCGTACGTAAGGCTTTTTTGTATACAATTAAACTTTCTTTCCAGGTTAAGCGAGTTTCCTCCAGTCCTGATGAACGCCATCTGTTTTCCAAACGCCTTGATGCCTGTTTTAGAGCTCGAAGCTGGGAATTAAACCAGGGAGCCTTCATAATCTTACCTAATTTCTTCTTCCTGTTGTGAGAGAGGGGCTAGTTGGATCCAAAGAGCGGACACTGTCAGAGTACAGAGAGAGGTTTATTTGTTCTCAACAGATCCCTGTGAATTCTTCCAGTGGAACTGCAGAGACTGGCGGACTGGCGAGCAGCAGGCAAAACTGGCAGGCTTTCTCTGGCAGGAGGAAGACAGGACAGGTTACAAACCAAAGGTATATACAAGCAACGTAAGCTGAGGCCGAGAGCTGTTTACCGCAGGGCAATCAACAATCTGGCGCTGGATAGCAGGCAGAGCTGGTCTTAAATAGGTTGTTTGATGATTGCTGGAATGTGGATCAGGTGTGCCTCCAGTTCCCAGCTGACCACGCCCACCAGGGAACAGGAATCACCACACTTCTTTAGGGGAGCAACATTATCCAAGGTTGTACGCATTGAAGCTGTTATAGAATCAGCATGTTGATCAATCTGAGCAGGAGTAAGGCTTAAAGGGGGACTCTCAGTCAAGCTAACACATGGTAGAGGGGAAAAAATTGATTCAATTGATTATTTAAATTTTGTAATAATATTGTCTGAAAAACATCTGCTATAGTAGAATTTATTTTTAGTCAGTGAGTAATCAAATACAGTGAATTCAAAGGTTAATAGGAAGTGATCGGACAAGACAGGGTTTTGAGGAAATACTTTGAGCTTATCAGTCTCAATACCAGATGTTAGAACCAGATCAAGAGTGTGACCATGAGAGTGAGTGGCTCCATGGACATTTTGTGAAAACCCAACTGAGTTCAGAATAGAGCTAAAGGAAATGTTTAAACTATCATTTTCATCATCAACATGAATATTAAAATCACCTAGTACAATGACCTTATCAGTAGTCAGCACTAACTCAGACAAGAGATCAGAGAATTGGGTCAGAAACTCGGAGTAAGGTCCAGGTGGGCGATACACTAATGCTAAAAGGAGCGGTTTCTCTCAATTCCATTTTGGATGAGATAAATTTAATGTCAGGAATTCAAAGGACTTATAGTTAGTTTTGAGCTTAGGATTAATTAATAATTCTGACTGAAAAATAGCTGCAACGCCTCCTCCTCTGCCTGTAGTTCTAGGAATGTGAAAGTTTAAATAGTTAGCTGGCGTAGCTTCATTAATACTAACATCATCCTCTTGCTGTAACCAGGTTTCCGTAAGACAGAATAAATCAATGTGGTGATCACCTATCAAGTCATTGACTAATAAAGACTTATTTGGGAGGGATCTAATATTCAGTAGGCCACACTTTGTCTTATTTTCAGATTTTATTAGATCCATTGTTTTTATTTTTATGAGGTTTTCACGATTAACCCCAGAAGTGTTTTTGTGTTGTTTAATTCTTACTGCTGGGGAGTTGTATAAGGTCGGAATGGGGTTTTGGGTGGGCGGCGGCAGGTGGGAAGCTGCAGAAAAGTGTGTAGGACTACAATTCTGCCTCCTGGTCCCAACCCTGATTTGGCAATTTAGCTGACTAATAAAAGAGTCCATATTGCTAGATAAGAGAGCGGCTCCATCCAACGTGGGATGGATGCCATCTCTCCTAATAAGACCAGGCTTTCCCCAAAAAGCGCTCCAATTATCTATAAAACCCACGTTGTTATCGGGACACCACCTAGACAACCAGCGGTTGAAGGATGACATGCGGCTAAACATGTCATCGCTGATTAAATTTGGCAAGGGACCAGAGAAAACTACGGAGTCCGACATGCTCTTGGCAAAGTTACACACCGAAGCAACATTCATTTTAGTGACCTCCGATTGGCGTAACCGGGTGTCGTTACCGCCGACGTGAATTACAATCTTACGGTATTTACGTTTAGCCTTAGCCAGCAGTTTCAAATATGATTCGACGTCGCCCACTCTGGCCCCAGGAATGCATTTGACTATGGTCCCCGGTGTCTCTAGAGCCACGTTTCTGACTATGGAACTACCTATAATCAGGGTTTCTGCCTCAGCGGGTGTGTCGCCGAGCGGGGAAAATCTGTTAGAAACGTGAACAGGTCGGTGGTGGCCAGTGGGTTTTGGTTTGGGGCTACGCTTCCGCCTGACCGTCGTCCAGCCCGCCTCGGCTCCCGGCTGCGCGGGAACTGCTGAGGGACCGCTAGGTGGGCTAGCTGCCCTGGCTGGTAGCGCCGCACTGGCTAATGGGGGCTTGCTGACTAACTGCTTCCCTAACTGAGTGCGGAGCTGGGCTTCTAACTCACAGAGCCTCGCCTCCAAAGCTGCCACGCTGCTACACTTAATACACCTACCGTTATCACTAAAGGAGGCGGAGGAGTAGCTAAACATCAGACACACCGAGCAAGAAAAGGCAGGGGACCGGGGTGTGGGAAGAGAGCTAGCAGCCATGCTAAAACCGAGTGCTTGAGCTGTTTAAGTCAGTAAACAGAAAGCCAAAGATCCCAAAAATAAATGCAATATATTTGGGAAGATATTGTGAGTGGTTGGTTAACAATAGATAGAAGTTAAAAAGAGGTTAAAGGAGCCAACGGCTCATAGCAATCCATAGTGACACACACTAGGGAAAACAGGAAATGACACAATATGTTACCGCAACGTCAGCACGTTACAAGGCTGCCTGCTCAACACCACATCATAGTCTGATATCTGTTTACACAACTATTAGTTTTATAACATTGTAAAGAGTTATTTTAACCAACAAAATTCCAACCAATTTATTTTAATGTAAAAATACATGCAGAAGCTGAATCATCCTGATCAGCTTACAAATGAGGTGTTTCCATGGAGACGTGTAGTTTCCATGGAGACTTGATGCTTCCTTGACAGGATGTTTCCATGGAGATGTGACATTTTCATGGAGACCTGATGTTTCCATGGACACATGATGGGTCCATGCAGGCATAATGTTTCCATGACGATGTAATGTTTCCATGGAAACATTATGTTTCGATGGATGTGTGATGTTTCCATGCAGAAAGGATGTTTGCATTGAGAGGGGATGATTCCATGCAGATGCGATTTTTTCATGGAGACGTGATGTTTCCATGGAGATTTGATGTTTCCATGGAGACGTGATGTTTCCGTGGAGATTTGATGTTTCCATGGAGACGTGATGTTTCCGTGGAGATTTGATGTTTCCATGCAGACATGTTTTCATGCATATGTCATGTTCCCTGCTTGTCCTAGCAGCAATCTGGGCGTGTATGTGGGCGTGCCTTTTGTTTTCAGGAGAAGTGTCTGTTCCCAGCAGTTTTGGCGCAGCTGCAGGTGATTACCCTCATTACCTGGACAGCATATATACTCTGCAGGATCACACACATCTGCCGGATCGTCACTTGCAATCCTGTGGTAAAGTCTGTCCCTACAGTTCTCCCGTTGAAGCTTGTTTTCGTGTCTGACTTAACCTGACTCCAACTCTGTTTAGAAATCCTGCATGGCTGCCTGGCTGTCCGCCCCGTTCTGTCACCCGCACATGGTTTTTTGTTAATAAACCATTTTATGTTTTCAAGCATCATGTGTGCTCTTGGGTCCTCTCAGCTTTTTGTATGACAAAACGATCCAGCCAATATGGACCCAGCAGATACCAAATCAGACCCTCAGCTGGACAGGCTTCATCAGATCCTTGCTAGCCAAGGTTTGTTCCTAGGAGAACACACACAGACCATTCAGTACATTGGGGATCAGTGGCATGCAATTCTACAACAACTGACACAGTTAATGGATACCCAGTCTTCATATAGCACCCCCCTCCAACTTCAGCTTCTTCCGCCTCTGCAGGTCATTCTTCCTCATCCTTGGTAAGAGAGGTTCATATTCCTGACCCAAGAAAGTACTCTGGTGAATTGGTCGTGCCTGCCTGACCCACTCTGAGCATCAGAGGAGGTTACAGAGGGGAGAGTGCCTTTATTGTGGTCAAACTGGTCATTTCATCCGATCCTGTCCTGTTCAACCAAAAGATCTGGCCCACCCGTGAAGATTGGGGCACTGTCATCCCTGGTCTCTGGGGGGGGGGCGGCTGTGCTTAAGGGCCCCGGGGTGGTCTGGCCGCTGCTCCCCTCTGCTGCTGTCTGGGTGGATGTGCACTTGCCTCCGTGGTGGGTTGCCTGGAGTGTGAGCCCTTTGTTACCGCTCTTCTCTTTGCTTCTCTTTTTCAGTTTTGTCCTGTTTACTTTAATCTTTCTTTGTCCCCCAACCCTTTTGTCCAGCATTAATTTCTACATTCAGCAATAGAGAATCTTAAAAATAAAAAACACAAAAATTTTCAAGAGCGCTTCATGGTTAAAACTCCTCTTGTCAAAGCAAAGTTGTCCAGCACGATGTGGGAGCCACCATTCAGCTGCTGTGATGCTGGACAAGACAAGTAGAAAAAAAAAAAAAAGCCTGGCACTCAGTTAGTAAAAAATGTTATTGACTGACTGCCCTTGGGATCAGAAATCTGGTCAAATTTTTGCTATTTGACTTTTATTTATGAAGGCAAATTTTGCTCATTTCCAAATATACACAAATATTTTCTCTGTTCATGGCTTTTGTCCACAAAAACTTTTAGGAAATTACTATCCAGGCTTTTGGATTTAAAATAATCTGTAATTTATTCTGTGTGGGTGTAATTTTCTTAAAATTGATTTAACTTTAGGAAAAAAAATGTACATTTTGAACCTTCAAGAGCTGAGTTTTGGTCAGGGGTAACTCTGTCATGCTTCATGAATCAATCAAGCATTTCTTGATGATATTCCATGAAGTCTTACCACATCCGACCTCAAATAGTAATGTGTGCTTGCTGAGAAGAGGTGTACACGCTCTCTTGAGATCTCATGCTTCGATGGCCAGGGTTCTTGACTGCTATATTAGTGTGTATGTGTAAAGTGGGGCAGGGTGTCATACCACTGTGCTTTGAAAGGTGTGTTGTATTGAAATGGGGTGTTGGGAGTATCCAGAGATGCCTTCTGGGTGTTGTGTTTCTGGTTTTATATGTCAACATTGGGGTACTGATCCAATGGACAAATTGATTGTGGTTTCGTCCAGTAGCCAGAGCATCAGTATAGTTAGTCCAATGAGCGCCTCTTAGATCCCAGCCTGCCTACTGGTCAGTTCCTTCTATGTGTGTGTAGTTTTAGGAAAGAAAATTGTTCATCTAGGGTTTGGGGTTAGCCTAATGTATTCTTTATTTTGTCTTTTTCAAGACAAAATAATTTTTTTCTTTTTGTCTTTGAAAAACCTTTTGATTTTGAGGCAGCTCTGATATCTGCAGTGTTCATTTCGACAGTCAGGTAAGGCTGCTCCTTTAGTTTCTATTTCTTCTTGGAGAAAAAAAAATGCATTGCCTAATGTTCAGAGCCCAGGTGTGTCAGCAAGAATGCAGAAGAAATATGTCTGTTATTCTCAGGAGTCTAGACAAGCATGCTGAATCCATAAGAGTGGCAGTCCAAACTTGTTGTAGTCTGTATTGAGAAAGCTCATTATGGTCCACAGACCTGCCAGAAATGCAAGCTGTTCAGCTCCAGCAAGGTGCCAGATAAACACTGCTGTGCAATGGTTTTAACTGTTTTATTAAAATCCAATCTCTAAAATATATCCAGGATTGATTTTAGCTCACTGGCAACTCAACAAGGACTAACTTCTGAAAAGGGAAAGTGTTTACAAACCACACAATATCATTCTTTATTATCAGAATTTGATCAATTAGCATAAAAGGAAATAAAGAGGAGTCAAACTATTATTGTAAGCACCATAATTTCCGGGCTATACAGCACACCTGAGTATGACTCATGCCTTTACGGAGTGTGCAGCAGCTCTTCATCAGTTAAAAACAATCATGTGGAAAGAAACAAATAGAGTCTATAAAAAGGGACAGATCATCAACAACAAGCTGATATAACATCTAAGGAGAGAAGGGACGACCTAAACTGGGTTAAAACTGTCTAACACATCATTAAAAAAATGGAAGGATGGTGGGGAACCATCATCATCCAGGAAAAATAGTGGTGGAAAAACATCCTGAATGATGGTAATGGTGATCACTGTCAAGTTTGGTGAAACTAGATGGAAAAAAAACAGCAATTGAACTAAGAAACCATATTTAATAGTGAAGGAGCAATTCCACATGAACAATGTGAAGGAAGTCATGGGACTGAACAGCTGTAGAGCCAGAAGAAGACCACTGATCAGAGAGGAGAACTGGAGAACCAGCAGAAAGACTGGACTCTGGAGCTGGAAGAAGATCCTGCAGTCTGATGAGTCCAGACTGACCCTGTTCCAGAGTGCTCGGAGCATCAGGGTAAGAAGAGAGGCAGATGAAGGGTCATCACAGTGTCAACTGTACAAGTCTGCAAGGACAGTCTATGATCAGGTGGTCAAGTCTAATTCAGGTCTAGGTACAGCTGACTACCTGAATGGTCTGAGAGAGCAGGTTATTCCAGCTATCCTGACTCTTTGTGAAAGGGTAGTTCAGGAATGTTTTTTTTTTTTTTTTTTTTTTTTTTTTTTGTCTTGTCCAGCATTTAAGCAAGCAGACTGATGTTCTGGATGCTGTGTTCTGCTGAGCAAATTTATTTTGCCAAGGGGAACTTTTGTAGATGTAATGATCCCCTTGTATTTCTTGATTCTTATTTTATTTTTCAATTTGTTTTGGATAATAGCTTGTATTACAGAGTTTATGCTACTGGACCCGACCGGAAAGGACAGGAAAGGGGCAGAAAGAGAACAGAAAAGAGAACATAAAAAAACAAAAAAAAAACAAAAGAAAGAGATCAATGCATACATGTATATGCACATACATACCCACCTACATATATATGTATATACACTCGCACATACATTATATATATATACATATATACATACATACATACATATACACATACATACACATGCATACACACACATGTACACATACATGCATACATAAAGATAGATATACATACATACATATACACATACATACACACACACACATATATATATATATATACATACATATATACACATATACATACTCACATACATACACATACATATACACATACACATACACACACATACACATACATATACATACATACACATACACTCACACATATGCATACATATATACATATCCATACACATACATACATACACATACACATACACATAAGTACACACACATACCCACCCACACACATAAATATATACACCCACACAAGCCAACTCTAGATTCGTGGAGAACAAAACCGTTGACAATCATGAGGACCAGAAACTAGCAAGTTAAGTCAAAAAGACAGAAAGAGAGCTTCCTGCTGTTAGTGAATAAACTTGCTGGATGACTCAGTGACTGTGACACATGCAGAACATTCATGCAGAACATTCAGAGTGGAACGTGTTCAGAGAAGAGTGATCATGCCAATGTGACCCCGCCCGCCTACAGCTAGAGGCAGGCCAGGAGAACCCAGAGACCCGGGTAACCGACAGTCACCCCCAGGTACAGATCCCAACCCCCCCACTCCAGAGCCAGCCATGCATCTGCCCAGGAGGTGGCGAAGGAGGTGCCCAACCAGAGTCCCCCGCAGTCAGGGGGAACAGGCCCCAGCAGGCCCAGGCCGGCAAGGGCCGATCCCGCCGGGCACCAGCCACCTAGGGCAGACAGAGCGCAGGCCCCAGGGCCCCAAGAGCCCGTGAGCAGCCCCCCGCCCCCGCAGGCAGAGGGCACAGCCCACACCGACGGAGGACCAGGATCCCCAGACCGCCACCCAGCGGCAGCCAGGTCGCACCCCAGTGCACCAGCTGCGCCCCCGGGTACAGGACACCACCCCCCCACCACCAAACCACACACACATAGACATGCATACCCCCCCCCCCCCCCCAACACGCACTCCCCTCACACATATACATGCATACCCCCCCCCCCCCCAACACGCACTCCCCTCACACATATACATGCATACCCCCCCCCCCAACACGCACTCCCCTCACACATATACATGCATACCCCCCCCCCCCCCCAAACACGCACTCCCCTCTCAACCCCCATCCACACAACCCTCTGCAATCCATGCACATCATCCATCACATATACAACCCCACCCCACCTCTACTCACTCACCCATACCAAGTCACACGAACCCCAATCGCCCCCGCCCCCACACACGCTCACCCCCCCCCCCCCCCCCCCCCCACACACACACGCTCACACCCCGCCACCCCATCCCTCTACTTCTACCCAACCACACATGCCCCACCAAACACCCCTCCACCACCCATAGCCCCCCTCCAAACTTCACCCTCACTCACACATCCCATTCCGCATATACACCCCCCCCTACACACACACACACACACACACACACACACACACATACCCTCACTCTTCCAACACAGGCACACCCCAATACAACCCACGCGCCAACATACCCCTCCACACACACATCTACTCATCCTCACACATCCCTATCCCCTACTCACCTATATCCCCAACCCTAATCCCCCCCCAGCCATCCCACCATCCATCTGTAACCCCATACACCCACTCCCACACATCCTCACCTCACCCCTCCATCATGTCCCATGTGAGATACCTCAGAGGGGGCAGAGGACAGGATGGCCCCGATCAGGGCCCCCATAATTACCGCCCACCACTCCCAGCGTCCCCCCCACCACCCCACAGATGCAGCCGACCCAGCACCCCCCCAGGGCCGGCGACAACCCTCCTACAGCCAGGCCAGCCCAGACTTAGGCCTAATGGACGGCACTCTTCCCCCACCCGTACCCCCCCCCCCCCAGTAAAGCCCCGAGAGCAGGGGCATGAGAAGACCCTATCGTCCCTGCCTCCCCCCCGCTTATGACTGATTGTGAAGTATGTATTAGTTGCAATTAAAACTGAGGGAAGTGCCACGCGGTGTTGGGAGAGGGACCACCTAAGCAGCCCCGCCCACCATACACCGCATGCTCTTCCCCCTAATCATGTGAGTTGTCAGTGTTTTGGTGTTTGGTGTCTAAGTGTAATTAAAACTGGGAGGTGAGCCGAGGCTGGGTGCAGCGATCAAGACCACCTTGATGGCCTTTCTCACCACCCAGCGCCACGTGCACACCTCCCAATACCCTGCCTGTGTGTGATGGGGAGCGGGGAGGAAGAGGGGTTGAGGGATTTAAGTCTGGAGGAAAGTGAGCTTTCCTCCAGAAGGTGAGCCGCCCGCGGCACTGGGCATGCCCCCTACTCCCAGGGCCCCCCAAGGACCAGGACAAGCCGGGGACAGCCATCCCCGTAACCAGAGCCTTCGGCGACTCTAACCAGAGAGTCATCACCGACCCAAGAGGGGACCAACTCACCACACGCAGAAGGGGGGCACGAGGACAAAGAGGAGGCGGGGCGGCAGAAGGGGAATCCCAGACCGATTGTCCACCGCCCCCTCACTCACAGAGGACACCCCCACCTGGGGACATGAAGTCCCCCCTAGTCCACACATCGGCACTTCACACTGTCTCAGCACACACCTACAGCCACACACACACACACACTTCCGGACACATTCAGGTCCACCCAGCCACCCGTTCAGCCCACCCTTAAAACCATCCTCCTGACCCCCACGTCACATCCAAATCTCCCCCACTCCCATCCATCATATCTACACTTATCCACCAACCTACCACACACATGCACCACCCACTCCCCCATACATACACCCCTGCCCCCCCCCACACACACACAAATGTTCTAACTATTAAATGTTCTAACTGTTTTATTCCTTTATTCTTCCACTGAGGGAAGTTTATCATTTTCCGGTTTTGCTGGATGTCGGGATTGTTCCAAATAGGTGTAAGTTTGCATGGAATAAGCAAGGATTTGGTTAGTTTAAGAAATTCCCACCAGGCCATTAGTGAGGAGCTGATATTAATGCTTTTAAAGCATTTTTGGCGTTTGACAGCTGTGCTGATAAATGGCAGGTCTGAAATTGCCATATCCTCACACATAGCTTCTTCTATATTAAGCCATGGTTCATCTAGATAGCTAGGTTTAAGCCATTTAGAGATGTATTGTAGTCTATTGCTTATAAAGTAATTTTGGAAATTAGGCAAGTCTAAGCCACCGCTATCTTTAGTCTTCTGGAGTGTTTTTAGACTAATCCGTGGTGGTTTGTCTTTCCAGAGAAATCTAGTAACATTAGAGTCCAGCGATTTAAACCAGGTGGAGGGAGGTTTAATGGGGATCATTGAAAACAGATAATTGATTTTAGGTAGAATCATCATTTTTATAGTGGCAACTCTTCCCATTAGTGATATGGGTAAAGATTTCCACCGTGTGAGATCGTCCTCAACTGTTTTTAGTAGAGGGACATAATTTAGCTTTGTAAGGTCTGACAGTCTGGGTGAGATGTTTATTCCCAAGTATCTAATATCTCCTGACTGTAAAGCAGTGTCAGGAGTATTATGGAAGGAACAGTTGATGGAAGGAACGGTGGTTTTAGACCAATTAATGGAATATTCAGAAATTGATGAGAATTTATTGATGAGTGCGATTGTCTGACAGATGGATGATTGTGAATTTTGAAGGAAAAGTAAAACATCATCGGCATAAAGACTGGTCTTATGCTCCATATTTCTACAGTTAATGCCTTTAATGTCTTTGTTTTGTCTAATGCTAGCTGCTAAGGGTTCAATAAAGATTGCAAAAAGTGAGGGGGAGAGTGGACAGCCTTGTCTGGTGCCTCTCTGCAAACTGAAGCTGTGAGAAGTTTGATCATTTGTCCTGACGCATGCATTTGGATTGCTATACAGTATCTTTATCCAGTCGATAAACGATGAGCCAAACCCGAATTTTGTTAATGTTGCAAATAAGAATTTCCAGTTCACCCTGTCAAATGCTTTTTCAGCATCTAGAGAGATTATTGTAGTTTCCAGGTTATGTATGGTGGCATAATCAATTAGATTTATTAGTCTGTGCGTATTAGTGGTGGAATGTCGTCCCTTGATAAATCCTGTTTGATCAGGATGTATGATAAGTGGGGTTATTTTTTCTAGTCTTGTAGCAAAAACTTTACTGATTATTTTAAGATCTGCGTTCATTGGTGATATTGGACGATAACTAGATGGGAGTTTGGGGTCTTTTCCTGGTTTTAGTATTACTGTAATACTAGCCAAATTCATGTTTTGAGATATTCGACCTTTTTCCTTAATTTCTGAAACCATTTTATAAAAAGTGGGTGCTAGTGTAGACCAGAATTCTTTATAATATTCAACTGGAAAAGCGTCTGGTCCTGGAGCTTTATTGCTGGGCATGTGTTTTAAAGCTTCATGTAGTTCCCCTACTGAAATGGGTGCGTCCAAAACCATTTCCTGATCCTGTTGTAACTTTGGAAGATTAAGGTAGCTGAGAAATTCCTCAATGCTGTTGTCTGATGGATCTGTTTCTGAGGAATATAATGTTTTATAGAAATCCCTAAATGTGTCATTTATTCCATCAAGGTCATGGAGGATATTTCCTCTTGAATCTTTAACAGAGGAGATGGTTGTTTTCTCCTTGTTTGCTTTTAATTGATTTGCGAGAAATCTTCCAGATTTGTTGCTATGTTCAAAATTCTCTAAGCGAAGTCTTTGTAGCAAAAACTGGGTTTTTTGGTTAATTATTTCATTCAGCTCTAGTTTAGCCTTTCTTATGTGATTCAGCACTTGCTCTTCTGGAGAAGCCTTGTAGGCATCTTCTAGTCATTTTATTTTAAGCTCTTGTTCAGATATTTTTGAACGCTCCTTCTTTTTCTTAAGTGATGAAAATGAAATTATTTTCCCTCTCATGACTGCTTTTCCTGCCTCCCAAATGTCATTGTTTTCTATATACAAAGACCACTCCCGTTTGAAGTAACTGATAAAATCAGGATCTTTAAGTAATGATGTATTAAATCTCCATTTGCTATAAGATGGTTTAGTTTTCTTATTAATTAGGGTAAATGATACTGGTGCGTGATCACTGATAGTGATGGAATGGATTTTAGTTTCTGAGATACTGTTCATCATAGAGCTGTTAGTGAGGAAGTAGTCTATTCTGGAGTATGAGTGGTGGACAGATGAAAAGTAAGTGTACTCTCTAGCAGTGAGGTGTTGTGAGCGCCAGACATCACAAAGACCAAAATCCTCCATATATTGTTTAACAACTCTTGCTGACTGCCAGACCCTGTGTTTCCCTGCTCCGCCCCCCTTGTCCATCCCAGAGTTTAAGGTCATGTTGAGGTCGCCCCCAATGATAAGTGTATTATCAAGGTGATCATATAGTAAGGAGAAGAAGGAATGAAAAAAGGAGGGGTCATCAGTGTTTGGGCCATAAATATTTGCGATGCATAACTTCATGTTTAGGATAGATAATGTCATTATTATGAATCTTCCACCTGGGTCTAAAATTATATTTTTAGCAGTAAAATGAATTTTCCTGTTTATCAGAATGGCTACTCCTCTTTGTCTTGAGTTGAAGCAGGCCGAGTACACGTGAGGGAACTGTGCTGTAGAGAGTACGTTAGCTGTTGTTTTTAATAAATGAGTCTCCTGTAGCAGGACAATGTCTGCCTGTAGATCATTCAATCTGCTAAACACCTTCAACCTCTTCTCCCTGGAACCAGCTCCCCGTATATTCCACGTAACAAACCTCAGGGTGGTCATGCTCAAGCTACTGAAGTGTTTCTATAAAAGTATGTGTGTGTTTGTGTGTGTGCACAGAATGAGACAGAATGTTCACACACAGATTAGTCCAGATCTGAACCCTATGGAGATGACTTAATCACTTTCTTGAAATAAATTTGCACTGATACAGTCCAAGTTCTCAGATCTAGTTGGTTAGTTTAAATCGAACAAATGAAAGAAAAGAAGAAAGAAAAAATATATGTACATACCTATACATACATATGTATATATACACACATATACAGACATATAAAGAAAATAATCCAAATCATATTATTAGTAACAATAATAATAATAAATCCTCATCAATTTGATAATTAGATAAATTTGTGAAATAAAAGGAGTTAGAAAAAGAAGAAGTGTACACTTATTTAGTATTCCCACCCCTTTCTTCTCATCTAGCTTTCTATTCTGTCGCTGCACGTCACAACATACTTATTCAATTTACAATACATATTTACATTCACATATTTACACACACATTTCCATATACCTCCATTCATATAAACACACCCACAAAGATATACTACATACATACATATACTTACACCCATTTCTACAAAATATTATATAAATATCCATCTACTTATAATATTCCTTAAATTTACATTTTTATCCCGCATCCATGTACTTTTTCAAAATAAAATTTTGTACCTTTTTTTTTAATATATTTATGTTTCTGCTTTGCTTTAACTCTTCGTCTAGCTTTTTCCACAAAGTCACCCCACAGCTTGATATGCAACTACCTTTCATTGTTGTTCTTACTTTTTGCTTTTTAAGTTCTAGCTTTCTCTTAAATGATAATTTCCTTCTCTTTCTGCGAACATTCTCTGAATAGTTTTGGCTGTAAATTATTTCTTGCTTTGTACATTAGTTGTGCTGTTTTAAAATTAGTCAAGTCCATGAACTTTAATGCCTGTGAGCTTTAAACAGTGGGTTTGTGTGTTTTGTAAATCCTACCTTGTTGACCCCAGCCCTCCGACTCTAATTTCCTTGAGGACAATCTCTGCCAGGTCCGGCCCAGATTGACCTCAATCTCATTCCAGTATTATGTTTTATTACAGCCTCCGGACAAGAAAAAAACTCAAATCATCAATAGACTCACCAGAGCACAGGGATCTCTCGATTAGCTGAGATTCTGTCAACCAGACCCGGCTGTTAGCTAGCTGCTAACATTTACAGGACACTCAAAATGGCTCCACTCACCTCTCCATCCCCCACAGGTTTTGTCGGTTGTTTGCACCTGGCCGAAAAAGTAGCTGAACTGGAGTCACGGATATCAAATCTGTATTGGATCCAAGAAGCTGAGATCATGATGGACACCATTTTCATCCACGATCCAAAAATGGATTCCTAGGTTCCTGATGTCTCCACGCCCTGCCGTCCAGCTGTGGATGCCGGAGCGTTCCCCGTCGAGGCTCATATTGACGGCCATTTCGCCGCTGGGACCCTTCCACAGTTCACAGATCCAGAAACCTGGTTGGATCTCAGAGCTAAACCAAAGATCCCGGTCAGCTCCACACCGAGCCAACAGGAGCCCGGTTCCATGACGCTCCACGGCAAAGAGAAAGGTGTCGCTCCAGTGCACCTCCACCAAACGACATCCACTGTTACAACAGGTTTAACGTTCTCAGTCTTGCAGATTTCCCCCCCTTAGCGACGATTCTCAGTCCAGCAGCTCACCGGCACCACGGTGCTTCCCAACCCCTGAGCTCAGCAGTAAGGCTCGCAGGTCCGTGCCGTCCTTTACCCTGGCTCCGAAATGAACCACCACCCACCGTGCTGTCCGCCCCGCTACATCACCACCACCACCACCTCAGGTAAAGCCTCCGTCACACTCCTCTCCAACGACTCTGATGATTGGAGACTCAGTTGTGAGAAATGTAAGATTGCGCTCCATAGTTAGAATCGTGGTGATAGATACTCCAGGGATCGTAGTCAGATGCATTCCAGGTGCCAGAGCAGGCCACATTGAATCTTACTTAAAACTGCTGGCTAAAGATAAACGTAAATACACGAAGATTATTATTCATATTGGGGTAAATGACGCCTGGTTACGCCAATTAGAGATTGCCAAAGTAAATGTTGCCTCAGTGTGTGACTTTGCTAAAACCATGTCAGACGCCGTAGTTTTCTCCGGACCCCTGCCAGACCTGACCAGTGATGACATGTTTAGCCGTCTGTCATCCTTTAACCGCTGGCTGTCTAGGTGGTGCCCAGAACAAAATGTGGGCTTTATAGATAACTGGAAAAGCTTCTGGGGAAAACCTGGTCTTATTAGGAGAGATGGGATTCATCCCACAGTGGATGGAGCAGCTCTCATTTCTAGGAACATGGATCATTTTATTAGTCAGTTAAACTCATGACTGTTCAGGACTGAGACTAGGAAGCAGAGTTGTAGTCTCACATGCTTTTCTGTAATCTCACCCCTGTCGCCACCCTCCCCAAAACCCATAATGATTGTATCTGCCCCCCCATGAAAACCTCATTAATATCAAAACAATGAATCTAATAAGACAAAATAATAAAACCATTAAATGTGGTTTATTGAATATCAGATCTCTTGTGTCGAAGTCTCTGTTAATCAATGACCTGATTACTGATCATCATATTGATCTATTCTGTCTTAAGGAAACCTGCTGCAGCAGGAGGATCATGTTAGTATTAATGAATCGACTCCACCAGATTGTCTAAATGTTCATGTTCCCAGAACTACAGGTCGAGGAGGAGGTCTGGCAGCTATCTTTAAATCAGAACTATTGATTAGTCCTAAATATAAAAATAGTTCCAATAGCTTTGAACACCTGACTCTTAGTCTATCCCACCCAAGGTGGAAATGAGAGAAGCCACTTCTCCTAGTAGTAGTCTACCGTCCACCTGGATCTTCCTCACAGTTCCTAACTGACTTCTCAGACCTCTTATCAGACTTAGTGCTGAAAACTGATAAAGTTATTGTTCTGGGGGATTTTAACATTCATCTTGATGATGAACATGACAGTTTAACCATTGCCTTTAACTCTATATTAAGTTAAATTGGATTTTCCCAAAATGTCCACAGACCGACTCATTCTCATCGTCACACTCTGGATCTTCTTCTGACATATGGCATCAAAAGTGACCAACTAACAGTTTTTCCTCATAACCCTGTTCTGTCTGATCATTTTTTAATAACTTTTGAGTTTACTTTCCTTGACTACACAAGGGCTGAGAAGAAAATTCATTACAGTCGATGTTTGTCAGATAGTGTTGTTAACAAATTTAACAAGTCTATTTCAGCAGTATTTCCTCCAATACCATGTGTTAACCTGACAGGAAACACCCATCCGAGCTTTACTCCAACACAGGTCGATGAATGTGTTGCTAGAATGACAGCTTTAATGCGTATAACACTAGATAATGTTGCTCCTCTAAAGAAGAAGAGAACCAGTCAGAAGAAGCGGCCCGGTGGTTTAATTCCCAGCTTCAAGCTTTAAAACAGACATCAAGACGTTTGGAAAGAAAATGGCGTTCATCTGGCTTAGAAGAGTGTTGCATAGTCTGGAAAGAAAGTTTAATAGTGTATAAAAAAGCCTTGCATGTGGCTAGGAGAAGAAGAACAACCCCAGGTTTCTCTTCAGCACTGGAACCAGACTGACTAAGAGCCATAGTGCCATTGAGCCATCTATTCCTTTCAACCTCAGCTGTGATGACTTTATGAGTTTCTTTGGAAACAAAATAGTTTCTATCAGGAAGGAAATCAGTAATAACCTGAACACTACTAATGTTATTTCATCTGCAGCAGCCTTAGAGACGTCTTTAGAAGCTGATTGTCATTTGGACTGTTTCTTGCCTGTACAGCTCTCCGAGTTAACCAACATAATAGCTTCATCTAAACCTTCAATCTGTGTTTTAGACCCCATCCCAACCAGATTATTCAAGGAAATATGTTTCTGAATCAATACATCTGTACTGGACCTGATATTGTTCGGACTTTGATTTTTGAGCCTTCCGAAAAGGCATGCCGGGAAGCAAACAATGTCATGACTCGTGTTTGTCTTTTACTTGAATATTTATTGATTGACCACAGGTCATAAACCTGAAACACAAATAAACAACATACATAAGTATAGCATATTTTCCCACATATATTTTGCAACAAAGAAATAAAAGAGGTGGCATAAAAACCCAACACCGATATCAGTGACTACATTTCCCAGAATTCTTAGTGCCTACTTGGCATGCGCAAAGTAGCGCTCTACCTCTCCCACTTACTCACAATGCACAGAAAAAAACAAATGGCTAATAACGTGCGTGTCACTGCAATAATTTACAGGAAACAAAAACACCATTTACCACACCGTAATCATCACCGGCCACTGCCGACTGCTCAAAGGTACCAGTTTCTCACTGCAATTAACAGTGCTAACAGGAACTAGCAGCACCCCGATATTAGCCATCCCCAAAATACAACTTATGTCCGATTAATAAACTTTACATCTGGAGCTGACACAACGGGACAACAACATGACATACACATATATTTATATGTAAACATTTTTCCCTTTCCTTACTGTACTGGCAATTACTACATGCCAACGGGCCGTATGCTCCTGACAATTTGGTGAAAATAATGGTCTTCTCCAGAGTGAAGTTAACCCACGGAACTTATGCCTGCGCACCTTTACATCTTAAAACAGTCTTACTCATCTGGATTAATCGTTTGTGTTACTACGTCGTCCAACAGTCTTAACAGATTTGGACCTCAATATTTTAAGACAGCTGTAATTAAACCATGGCTTTAAAACCAACTCTGGATCCAGGAGTTTTAGCTAATTATAGATAAAAATCTAATCTCCCCTTCTTGTCTAAAATTCTTGAGAAAACAGTTTCAACCCAACTATGCGCCTATCTGAGCAGAAACAATCTGAAGAGTTCCAGTCAGGATTTAGAGCTCATCATAGCACAGAGACAGCACTGGTGAAAGTCTAATGATCTTCTCATGGCCTCAGATAAAGGACTTCTGTCTGTACTCATTCTTTTAGATCTCTGTGCTGCATTCGACACTATTGATCACAATATTCTGCTACAGAGGCTGGAACATGTTATTGGGATTAAAGGGACCGCATTAGACTGGTTCCAGTCAGATTTATCTGATAGATTTCAGTTTGTAAATGTAAATGATGAGCCTTCCTCACACACCAGGGTAAGTCATGGAGTTCCTCAGGGTTCTGTACTTGGACCAATACTTCTCACATTATACATGCTTCCCTTAGGAAATATCATCATAGGTGTGGACCAATGATGGGCAGATGCGCAGAGAGGTAAGTGAGAGGTGCAGGTAAGTGATGCGGCAGTGACGTAAATTTTGCAAGATGCCAGATTAGTCATTTAGTTAAACAAATAGTCATTTTACATCATATTCTTCCCAATATAATCTTAAAACTGTTTCTGGAAGCAAACAATTAAAAAATCTTGTTTAAGGTAAACTCTGGAGCAAAGCGAGGAGGATCTCACCAGCTTGTCGGAGTTTATTGACGAGTGTTTCAACCGCATCGTCATGGGCAAGACAAGCCAAACATCCACTCCGTCTGCGCTCAGATCCGCTTCAACCTCCAAGAGAAGCCGGAAAGAAGTCGCCCGGAGCGACGTCCTCTAACGGGGACGACACCTCGGACATTTTGATGTCCACTGATAAAAATCTCTCCAGCTTCGACGCTGTCTGGGCCTGTTGGAAGTTCTCCACCGGGAGTTTCAGTCGCTGCGGGAGTCGCTGGAATTCAGCCAACAGCAGGTGGAGTCTCTGGCCGCAGAGAACGCCAGCCTCAGGGAGACGGTGACTTCTCTCAACGAGGGAATGACCCGACTCACAGAGGAAAATAAAAAAATAAAGGAAACTGTGATCGATCTCCAGGCGCGCAGCATGAGGGACAACCTGGTCTTCGCAGGAATCCCGGAGCAACAAGAAGAGGATCCAGAGCAAACAATCAGATCCTTTATCCAAACCAAGCTGAACCTACCCGAAGACGCGGTGAGGAACATCTCATTTCACCGAGTTCATCGCTTAGGTGGGAAAAGACCGGACAGCCGCAGACCGAGACCGATTGTAGCTAAGTTCGTGAGCTACAAGCAGAAAGAGCAGGTGAGGGATCGAGGTCCGGAACTCCGCGGGACCGATTTTAGTGTAAATAATCAGTTTCCCAAAGAGATTCTGGAGAGACGCAGGGTCCTGTTTCCCATCCGGAAGAAGCTCAGAGACGAAGGATCCCGTGCAGTCATCGCGGTGGACAAATTGTTCGTTAATGGACAGCTTTACCGTGACAAAAATACCCCCCCCCCCGGCTCTACTAACCTTAGGTAATATCTATCACTCATACAGCTAATCATTGTTAAATTTACATGTTAATCTGCTATAAGCACATTAATTATGGTAATTCAGAACTGTACATTTACTGCCAGTCTTTGTAAATTTGCTGTTGTTGTTGCTTTCGTTTTGTTTTGTTTTTGTTTTTTGTTTTTTCGCCTTTTTTTCTCTTTTTTCCCTCCCTTTTAGGGCTTTTGTTTTTGCTCTTTTGTTTGTGCTATTTCTTTCTTTTTATGTGTGGTTGTAGTTGTTTGCTTTTCTCACTCCTTTCCTTTCTAGCTGCTCTTTCATTCTATTATGCCATACCAACAATAATATGTAGGGTACACGCGTACATCCACATGACACAGACACTAAATGTCATGCACACAATATACCTACAACACAGAGCACGTTTACTCACATCAACACTCACCCCCAACTCTCACACACACTCTAAGCATCTGGACAGACATATAGGAACATTGTACACACAAATGAACTTATATACGCACACAATCTACACGCAGCATGCATGCATTAATGTGGGCTTGCACACACACAAACACACTTTTATAGAAACACTTCAGTAGCTTGAGCATGACCACCCTGAGGTTTGTTACGTGGAATATACGGGGAGCTGGTTCCAGGGAGAAGAGGTTGAAGGTGTTTAGCAGATTGAATGATCTACAGGCAGACATTGTCCTGCTACAGGAGACTCATTTATTAAAAATGGAGGATATATGGAGGATTTTGGTCTTTGTGATGTCTGGCGCTCACAACACCTCACTGCTAGAGAGTACACTTACTTTTCATCTGTCCACCACTCATACTCCAGAATAGACTACTTCCTCACTAACAGCTCTATGATGTACAATATCTCAGAAACTAAAATCCATTCCATCACTATCAGTGATCACGCACCAGTATCCATCCATCCATCCATCCATCCATCTTCTGCCGCTTATCCGGGGTCGGGTTGCGGGGGCAGCAGCCTAAGCAGGGAAGCCCAGACTTCCCTCTCCCCAGCCACATTTGCCAACTCTGCGGGGGGGATCCCAGGCCAGCCGAGAGATGTAATCCCTCCAGCGTGTCCTGGGTCTTCCCCGGGGTCTCCTCCCAGAGGGACATGCCTGGAACACCTCACCAGGGAGGCGTCCAGGAGGCATCCTGACCAGATGCCCGAGCCACCTCAACTGGTTCCTCTCGATGCGGAGGAGCAGCGGCTCTACTCTGAGCCCCTCCCGGATGACCGAGCTCCTCACCCTATCTCTAAGGGAGAGCCCGGCCACCCTGCGGAGGAAACCCATGTCAGCCGCCTGTATACGAGATCTCGTTCTTTCGGTCACGACCCACAGCTCATGACCATAGGTAGGGTAGGAACGTAGATCGACTGGTAAATCGAGAGCTTCACCTTCTGGCTCAGCTCCTTCTTCACCACGACAGACCGGCGCAGAGTCCGCATTACTGCAGACGCCGCACCGATCCGTCTGTCCATCTCACACTCCATACTTCCCTCACTCGTGCACAAGACCCCGAGATATTTAAACTCCTCCACTTGAGGCAGGACCTGACTCCCGACCCGGAGAGGGCAATCCACCCTATTCCGGCTGAGGACCATGGTCTCAGATTTTGAGGTGCTGATTCTCATCCCAGCCGCTTCACACTCGGCCGCGAATCGCTCAAGCAAGAGCTGGAGATCACGACCAGATGAAGCCAATAGGACCACGTCATCCGCAAAAAGCAGGGACCCAAACCTGAGGCCACCAAGTCGGATCCCCTCAACACCTCGGCTGCGCCTAGAAATTCTGTCCATATAAGTTATGAACAGAATCGGTGATAAAGGGCAGCCTTGGCGGAGTCCAACCCTCACCAGAAACGGATCCGACTTACTACCGGCAATGCGGACCAAGCTCTGACACTTGTCGTACAGGGACCGGACAGCTCGTACAAGGGGGTCCGGTACCCCATACTCCCGGAGCACCCCCCACAGGAGCCCCCGGGGGACACGGTCGAATGCCTTCTCCAGGTCCACAAAGCACATGTAGACTGGTTGGGCAAACTCCCATGCCCCCTCCAGGACCCCAAAGAGGGTATAGAGCTGGTCCACGGTTCCGCGACCAGGACGAAAACCACACTGCTCCTCCTCAATCCGGGATTCGACTATCCGGCGGACCCTCCTCTCCAGGACCCCAGAATAGACCTTATCAGGGAGGCTGAGGAGTGTGATTCCCCTGTAATTGGAACACACCCTCCGGTCCCCCTTCTTAAAAAGGGGGACCACCACCCCAGTCTGCCAATCCAGCGGTACTGCCCCCGATGTCCACGCGATGCTGCAGAGGCGTGTCAGCCAGGACAGCCCCACATCATCCAGAGCCTTAAGAAACTCCGGGCGGATCTCATCCACCCCCGGGGCCTTGCCGCCAAGGAGCTTTTTGACCACCTCAGCGACTTCAGCCCCAGAGATAGGAGAGTCCACCCCTGTGTCTCCCAGTTCTGCTTCCTCATCGGAAGACGTGTTGGTAGGATTGAGGAGGTCTTTGAAGTATTCCCTCCACCGACCCACAACGTCCCGAGTTGAGGTCAGCAGCTCCCCACCTCCACTGTACACAGTATTGATGGAGCACTGCTTCCCCCTCCTGAGCCGCCGGATGGTGGACCAGAATCTCCTCGAAGCCGTCCGGAAGTCTTTCTCCATGGCCTCGCCGAACTCCTCCCATGCCCGAATTTTTGCCTCGGCAACGGCCGAAGCCGCATGCCGCTTAGCCCGCCAGTACCCATCAGCTGCCTCCAGAGTCCCACAGGCCAAGAAGGCCCGATAGGACTCCTTCTTCAGCTTAACGGCATCCCTCACTGTTGGTGTCCACCAACGAGTCCTGGGATTACCGCCACGACAGGCACCAACGACCTTACAGCCACAGCTCCGGCCGGCCGCCTCAGCAATAGAGGCATGGAACACAGCCCATTCAGACTCAATGTCCCCCGCCTCACTCGGGACATTTTCGAAGCTCTGCTGAAGGTGGGAGTTGAAGCTCGCTCTGACAGGGGACTCAGCCAGACGTTCCCAGCAGACCCTCACAACACGTTTGGGCCTGCCAGATCTGACCGGCTTCCTCCCCCACCATCTGAACCAACTCACCACCAGGTGGTGATCAGTTGAAGCTCCGCCCCCCTCTTCACCCGAGTGTCCAAGGCATGTGGCCGCAGGTCCGACGATACGACTACAACTGCGGCCCAGGGAATCCTGATGCCAGGTGTACATATGGACACTCTTATGCTGGAACATGGTGTTCGTTATAGACAATCCATGACGAGCACAGAAGTCCAATAACAAAACACCATTTGGGTTCAGAGGGGGGGGGACCATGCCTCCCAATCACTCCCCTCCAGGTCTCACTGTCATTGCCCACGTGAGCATTGAAGTCCCCCAGCAGAACAATGGAGTCCCCAGAAGGAGCACCCTCCAGCACTCCCTCCAAGGACCCCAGAAAGGGTGGGTACTCTGAACTGCTGTTCGGTGCATAAGCACAGACAACAGTCAGGACCCGTCCCCCCACCCGGAGGCGGAGGGAAACTACCCTTTCATCCACCGGGGTAAACCCCAACGTGCAGGCACCAAGCTGGGGGCTGATGAGAATGCCCACACCTGCTCGGCGCCTCCCACCATGAGCAACTCCAGAGTGGAAGAAGGTCCAGCCCCTCTCGAGGGTTCTGGTTCCAGAGCCCAAGCCATGCGTCGAGGTGAGTCCAACTATATCTAGCCGGAACCGCTCAACCTCGCGCACAAGCTCAGGCTCCTTCCCCACCAGAGAGGTGACGTTCCACGTCCCTAGAGCTAGCTTCTGCAGCCGGGGATCGGACCACCAGGGTCCCCGCCCCTTGCTGCCGCCCAGCTCACATTGCACCCGACCCCTACGGCTCCTCCCGCAGATGGTGAGCCCACGGGAGGTGGGGCCCATGTAACCCTTTCGGGCTGAGCCCGACCGGGCCCCATGGGCGAAGGCCCGGCCACCAGACGCCCTCAACGAGCCGTCACCTTATCGTGGTGGAGGGGTTTGTGCGTCCCGAAGATCCTAGCAGCTATGTTGTCGGGGGCTTTATGCCCCTGGTAGGGTCACCCATGGCAAACAGGTGTCTAGGGGAGGGACCAGACCAAGCACGGCTCATTGACCTCTATGATGACGACCAACCTGGGCATGAATGTTCCCTTGCCCGGACGCGGGTTACCGGGACCCCCCTCTGGAGCCAGGCCTGGAGGCAGGGTACGAGAGCGAGAGCACCAGTATCATTTACCCTAATTAATAAGAAAACTAAACCATCTTATAGCAAATGGAGATTTAATACATCATTACTTAAAGATCCTGATTTTATCAGTTACTTCAAACGGGAGTGGTCTTTGTACATAGAAAACAATGACATACCAGGAACATCAGCATGTGTTCTTTGGGAGGCAGGAAAAGCAGTCATGGGAGGGAAAATAATTTCATTTCCATCACATAAGAAAAAGAAGGAGAGTTCAGAAATATCTGAACAAGAACTTAAAATAAAATCACTAGAAGATGCCTACAAGGCTTCTCTAGAAGAGCAAGTTCTGAATCACATAAGAAAGGCTAAACTAGAGCTGAATGAAATAATTAACCAAAAAACCCAGTTTTGCTACAAAGACTTCGCTTAGAGAACTTTGAACGTAGCAACAAATCTGGAAGATTTCTCGCAAATCAATTAAAAGCAAACAAGGAGAAAACAACCATCTCCTCTGTGAAAGATTCAAGAGGAAATATCCTCCATGACCTTGATGGAATAAATGACACATTTAGGGATTTCTATAAAACATTATATTCCTCAGAAACAGATCCATCAGACCAAAGCATTGAGGAATTTCTCAGCTACCTCAATCTTCCAAAGTTACAACAGGATCAGGAAATGGTTTTGGACGCACCCATTTCAGTAGGGGAACTACATGAAGCTTTAAAACACATGCCCAGCAATAAAGCTCCAGGACCAGACGCTTTTCCAGTTGAATATTATAAAGAATTCTGGTCTACACTAGCACCCACTTTTTATAAAATGGTTTCAGAAATTAAGGAAAAAGGCCAAATATGTCAAAACATGAATTTTGCTAGTATTACAGTAATACTAAAACCAGGAAAAGACCCCAAACTCCCATCTAGTTATCGTCCAATATCACTAATGAACGCAGATCTTAAAATAATCAGTAAAGTTTTTGCTACAAGACTAGAAAAAATAACCCCACTTATACATCCTGATCAAACAGGATTTATCAAGGGACGACATTCCACCACTAATACGCGCAGACTAATAAATCTAATTGATTATGCCACCATACATAACCTGGAAACTACAATAATCTCTCTAGATGCTGAAAAAGCATTTGACAGGGTGAACTGGAAATTCTTATTTGCAACATTAAGAAAATTCGGGTTTGGCTCATCGTTTATCGACTGGATAAAGATACTGTATAGCAATCCAAATGCATGCGTCAGTACAAATGATCAAACTTCTCACAGCTTCAGTTTGCAGAGAGGCACCAGACAAGGCTGTCCACTCTCCCCCTCACTTTTTGCAATCTTTATTGAACCCTTAGCAGCTAGCATTAGACAAAACAAAGACATTAAAGGCATTAACTAGAAATATGGAGCATAAGACCAGTCTTTATGCTGATGATGTATTACTTTTCCTTCAAAATTCACAATCATCAATTTCTGAATGTTCCATTAATTGGTCTAAAACCACCGTTCCTTCCATCAACTGTTCCTTCCATAATACTCCTGACACTGCTTTACAGTCAGGAGATATTAGATACTTGGGAATAAACATCTCACCCAGACTGTCAGACCTTATAAAGCTAAATTATGTCCCTCTACTAAAAACAGTTGAGGACGATCTCACACGGTGGAAATCTTTACCCATATCACTAATGGGAAGAGTTGCCACTATAAAAATGATGATTCTACCTAAAATCAATTATCTGTTTTCAATGATCCCCATTAAACCTCCCTCCACCTGGTTTAAATCGCTGGACTCTAATGTTACTAGATTTCTCTGGAAAGACAAACCACCACGGATTAGTCTAAAAACACTCCAGAAGACTAAAGATAGCGGTGGCTTAGACTTGCCTAATTTCCAAAATTACTTTATAAGCAATAGACTACAATACATCTCTAAATGGCTTAAACCTAGCTATCTAGATGAACCATGGCTTAATATAGAAGAAGCTATGTGTGAGGATATGGCAATTTCAGACCTGCCATTTATCAGCACAGCTGTCAAACGCCAAAAATGCTTTAAAAGCATTAATATCAGCTCCTCACTAATGGCCTGGTGGGAATTTCTTAAACTAACCAAATCCTTGCTTATTCCATGCAAACTTACACCTATTTGGAACAATCCCGACATCCAGCAAAACCGGAAAATGATAAACTTCCCTCAGTGGAAGAATAAAGGAATAAAACAGTTAGAACATTTAATAGAAAATGGGAACTTTCTCCCTTTTGATATAATTATTTCACGATATGAAATCAGCAGCACAAAATTCTTAGAATACCACCAACTTAAATCTATTATAGGTAAGAAATACACCCCTGATCAATTAAACTTGCAGCTACCTATCAGGGCTGCAGAATTCTTAAATCTCAATGCCCCGAAACTGTTATCCAAAATATATAGATTACTATCAAAGCTAGACGATTCCATATGTCTCCCAACTTCTAAATGGGAAGCAGACTTATCCAGTAACTTTGACCAAAATGAATGGTCACAAATCTGTTCAAATACATTTACAATGACTAAGAATTCAAACATGCAACTAATACAATTTAAAATTCTGCATAGAAGTCATTATACAGGACACAGGATGTTCAGGATGGGTCTGTCACAATCAAACATCTGTCCACACTGCACTGGCAACACGACTGACAGCTACTACCATGCTTTGTGGTCTTGCCCACCTGTCCAGGAATTCTGGTTTCAGGTATGTAAAGATCTGTCAAATTGCTTCAAATGTAACATCCCTACAAACCCCAAACTGGGCCTACTGGGTCACCTGGGTGAAATTAACATAGAATTTAATTCTGCAAACTTAATCCTCACCGGTTTATGTATTGCAAAGAAAATTATCCTTCTAAACTGGAAAAGCAAACAAAGTCTGTGTATCCAGCAGTTCAGAAATCTCTTATTAGATCACATCAGTATGGAGATGATGTCTGCCTCCTCAAGGGATCAGTCGGCTGGAAGTGTGATGATGCGTGTGTGGGGGGGAGTGGCGGTGGTGCATGTATACGGGTGCGTGTGTGTGTGTGTGTGTGGGGGGGGGGGGGGGGGGGGGGGGGCAATGGGGCAGGGGTGTATGTATGGGGGAGTGGGTGGTGCATGTGTGTGGTAGGTTGGTGGATAAGTGCAGATGTGATGGATGGGGGTGGGGGAGGTTTGGATGTGACGGGGGGGTCAGGAGGATGGTTTTGAGGGTGGGCTGAATGTGTGTGTGTGGGTGGACCTGTATGTGTTGGGAAGTGTGTGTGTGTGTGTGTGGCTGTAGGTGTGTGTGCTGAGACAGTGGCGGATGTGTGTGAAAGTGCTGATGTGTGGACAAGGGGGGGGGCTTCATGTCCCCAGGTGGGGGTGTCCTCTGTGAGTGAGGGGGCGGTGGACCATCGGTCTGAGATTCCCCTTCTGCCGCCCCGCCTCCTCTTTGTCCTCATGCCCCCCCTTCTGCATGTGGTGGGTTGGTCCCCTCTTGGGTCGGTGATGACTCTCTGGTTAGAGTCGCCGAAGGCTCTGGTTACGGGGATGGCTGTCCCTGGCTTGTCCTGGTCCTTGGGAGGCCCTGGGAGGGGGGGGCATGCCCAGTGCCGCGGGCGGCTCACCTTCTGGAGGAAAGCTCACTTTCCTCCAGACTTAAATCCCTCGACCCCTCTTCCTCCCCGCTCCCCACCACACACACGCAGGGTATTGGGAGGTGTGCACGTGGCGCTGGGTGGTGAGAAAGGCCATCAAGGTGGTCTTGATCGCTGCACCCAGCCTCGGCTCACCTCCCAGTTTTAATTACACTTAGACATCAAAACACCAAAACACTGACAACTCACATGATTGGGGGGGGCATGCAGTGTATGGTGGCCGGTACCCGGCGGGATCGGCCCTTGCCGGCCTGGGCCTGCTGGGGCCTGTTCCCCCTGACTGCGGGGGATTCTGGTTGGGCACCTCCTTCGCCACCTCCTGGGCGGATGCATGGCTGGCTCCGGAGTGGGGGGGTTGGGGTCTGTGCCTGGGGGTGACTGTCGGTTACCCGGGTCTCTGGGTTCTCCTGGCCTGCCTCTAGCCCTAGGCGGGCGGGGTCACATTGGCATGAACTCTCTTCTCTGAACACGTTCCACTCTGAATGTTCTGCATGTGTCACAGTCACTGAGTCATCCAGCAAGTTTATTCACTAACAGCAGGTAGCTCTCTTTCTGTCTTTCTGATTTAACTTGCTAGTTTCTGGCCCTCATGATTGTCAGTGGTTCTGTTCTCCACAGGGACCATGAATCTAGAGTTGGCTTGTGTGGGTGTATATATTTATGTGTGTGGGTTGGTATGTGTGTGTATATACATACATATATATATATATATATATATATATATATATATATATATATATATATATATATATGTGTGTGTGTGTGTATATGTATGTATATCTGTCTATATGTATGTATGTATATGTGTGTGTATGTATATATATACTGTATGTGCGAGTGTATATACATGTATATGTAGGTGGGTATGTATGTGCATATACGTGTATGCATTGATCTCTTTCTTTTGTTTTTTATGTTCTCTTTTCTGTTCTCTTTCTGCCCCTTTTCTATCCTTTCCAGTCAGGTCCAGCAGCATAAACTCTGTAATACAAACTATTATCCAAAGCAAATAGAAAAATAAAATAAGAATCAAGAAATACAAGGGGATCATTACATCTATAAAAGTTCCCCTTGGCAAAATAAATTTGCTCAGCAGAACACAGCATCCAGAGCATCAGTCTGCTGTTTAAATGCTGGACAAGACAAAAAAAAAAAAAAAAAAAAAAAAAAAAAGGAAATATCATCGTAAATTTTCACTGCTATGCGGATGACACTCAGATCTACCTCTCCATGAAGCCAGATGAAACCAATAAGTTTCTTAGATTACAAAGATGTCTTACAGACATCAAGACCTGGATGACTCTGAATGTTCTCCTTTTAAACTCAGACAAGACAGAGGTCGTTATCTTCAGGCCTGAAAAACTTAGAACTAAATCATCCAGTTATGTAATTAATCTGGATGGCATTAATCTGGCCTCCAGTACCACTGTGAGGAATCTTGGAGTCATTATTGACCAGGACTTGTCTTTTAGCTCACATTTAAAACAGGTTTCTAGATCCGCCTTCTTCCACCTGCGTAATACTGCAAAAATTAGGAGGAGCATCTTGTCTCAGAAAGATGCAGAAAAATGAGTCCATGCCTTTATTACTTCCAGACTGGATTACTGCAATTCCTTATTTATGGGTTGTCCCAAATATGCCCTGAAAAGCCTCCAGCTGATCCAAAATGCTGCAGCGAGGGTTCTGATGAGGACTAGCAGGAGAGATCATGTTTCACCAGTTTTAGCCTCTCTACACTGGCTCCCTGTTAAATCCAGGATCAAGTTTAAAATTCTTCTCCTCACATATAAAGCTCTCCATGACCAAGCTCCATTGTACATAAAAGATCTTATAGTTCCATATATTCCAAATAGAGCACTTGGCTCTCAGACTGCAGGTTTACTGGTGGTTCCAGAGTCTCAAAGAGTACTATGGGAGGAAGAGCCTTTAGCTATCAGGCTCCTCTCTTATGGAACCAGCTCCCACCGTGGGTTCGGGAGGCAGACTCCCTCCACACCTTTAAGATGGAGCTGAAAACCTTCCTTTTCCATGATTCTTATAGTTAGGATATGAGCATCTCCTGAGTTGGAGTCTGCATGTACGGGACCCAACTGTCCAGGTTCTGCTCATTGCTCTTATAGTTATGGGTAGTCTAGCCATCCATTACTTATGTAGCAATGGGGATGTTACCTGATGCACTGAGAAGTACCTCGCTCTATTTCTCTAATATATTATTAATGTATAAATATATGTCAATATGGCCGTCTCTAACTTATTTCTCCTTTTTTCCGCAGGTCTTCCTGAATAAGTGCAGTTGTACATGTTGATCTGTCTTTCCTGTCCTCTCCACCCCAACCAGTCGAGGCAGATGGCTGCCCTCCCTGAGCCGGGTTCTGCCGGAGGTTTTCTTCCTGTTAAAGGGGAGTTTTTTCCTTCCCACTGTCGCCTCGTGCAGCTCAGGATGGAGGATTGGATCCAAGTCATGACTCGATGCAATCAGTTGGTTTCTATTATAGGACATGTATGAATTGGCTTGAAATAATGTGGATGTAAAGTGTCCTGGGACAACATTGTTGTGAAGTGGCGCTGTACAAATAAAGTTGAATTGAATTGAATTGAATTATTGACCATATGCTGGTGCGGTTGGCCCTGGGTTCCTCCTAATGCAAGACAATGCTAGACCTCATGTGGCTGGAGTGTGTCAGCAGTTCCTGCAACACCAAGGCATTGATGTTATGGACCGGCCCGCCCGTTCCCCAGACCTGAATCCAGCTGAAAACATCTGGGACATCATGTCTCGCTCCATCCACCAACGCCAAGTTGCACCACAGACTGTCCAGGAGTTGGCGGATGCTTTAGTCCAGGTCTGGGAGGAGATCCCTCAGGAGAACATCAACCGTCAGGAGCATGCCCAGGCGTTGTAGGGAGGTCATACAGGCACGCGGAGGCCACACACACTACTGAGCCTCATTCTGACTTGTTTAAAGGACATTACATCAAAGTTGGATCAGCCTGTAGTCTGTTTTTCTACTTTCATTTGGAGTAGAACTCCAAATCCAAACCTCCATGGATTGATACATTTGATCTTCATTGCTGGGATTTTCTTTCATTATTGTGTGATTTTGTTGTCAGCACATTCAACTATGGAAAGAACAGGTATTTAATAAAAATATTTAATTCATTCAGATCTACAACGTGGTACTTTAGTGTTCCCTTTATTTTTTGGAGCAGTGGGTATATGATAGCTACTGTGATGGGCTCCAGGCCCATTAAAACTCTGCACTGAAATAAGTGGATAGATGGGTGGATGGATGGGCAGATGTTTCCATTGTTTCCGTTGCCATGGAAACCAAAAGTAGAGAGTGCTGAAAAACTCAGCACAACTGGTTGTTGTGTATCCCAGTGTGTTTGAGGTGATTCAGCTGTGACACAGGCCCTTTCACAGATGGACACCTGACACTGAGCTGCAGCTCTCACACTGGGATTAACACCAACATTCCTCCATCCCGTCCATCTCATGCTTCCTTCCTCGTGCTTGCTGCCTTCTCCTTCCATGTTGTTGCTGTGTTCTGGTGCAGTTTGTCCTGTTATATTTGTTGCTTCTGACTGAGACGCAGAAATGTCCTCCATGCCTTTCATGGTTGATGTAAAACTTGAAGTCTCAAGCTGAGGTGTTGGTCTGAACTTCCCCTTGTTTCCCCTCGTTTCCATGTTCTTTTCCACAACTTTTTTCTTCAGCATGCAACTCTTATTAAAATTCCACCTTTGTCTTCATCCTTCTCCCACCATCCTATATGTTACGGTGAAAATGAGACAGTTTATGAGGAGAATTAAGTTTCATAACCACCCTTGTCTCTGACCCTGCTCATATTAATTTCTATAGTCCTTCTGGAGATTGCACACACACACACACACACACACACACACACACACACACACACACACACACACACACACACACACACATATTCACAAACTCTCTTTTGTGAGTCTAATAAGAGTGTGAAGTTTGTTTTGGAAGTTCAGCAAAAAACCCCACCTAAATAATCTTGCTTGTGTCCTATGACAGTTATATCTGACATGCACACTGGCAGTCTGGAAAACCATTACTTTAATTCCTACATCCACTTTTCCAATCAGCACAGTAAGGTTCTGGCCTGAGCCTGGCAGTGAAATGCGTCAACTCGGGATGGAGAGATTCACCGATTTGAATCGGTGGTCCGATAACAACATTAAATATGTGAGTGTATGCATCGGATAGGAATGATGGCTAATTGTGCAATGTATCTTATTACGTCCACATCTGTAATATTAATGATGTAATATAATCGTATTTTATAATGACGATTATAAAATACTTCTGCCCTCGTGTTTTTGAGGTGCCTTGAACGCATCATCACTTTTTTTTACGCATTTCTTTAATATAACTTACAGAAGGCGGGTGCATAATTCATCAGAGTTGAAAAACAGGAAATGGAGGGAAGCGAGATTTACAATGTCAGTCTGAAGATATACAAGTCAAAAGTTTGGTGTTACTTTAGATTCTTAAAATAAGAAGATGGAAAACTTGATAAGACTCAAACGATTTGAAAACAATGGAGTGCAGCGCACATGAAAAGGCGACATGGCGTGTGTTACGACTGCGGCTGTCTTGCGTGTATGTTTTCTTGCGTGGTATTTATTTTCAGGTGTGCGCCAGCCGACACCAGCATTTTTGCTTGAAGAGACGGGTTGGGACGGGATTGGCTCGCTACTTTTTAAAAGGAAGGAGAACAGCGTGTCTGGTTGGAGGGTTCAGAAGGGACGGAGTGGGCGTACCATCCTTTGCGTCGTGTTAAATAAGGCTGGCAGAGCGAGACTGTGAAGTTTGTGAACTGTTTCGGGGATATTTGTTAAAAGCTGTTAGCAGCCTATTTGGTTTGAGTTTTCTCTGGTATTTGTTAGACGAGGAGGTAAGAACCTGTTTTTTTGTTTTCACAGTTATAGATTGTTTTTCCCCATTATTAAATCTGACTTGTTTTTCAGATCAGACGTTTTCTGTTAGATCATTGGTTTTTTTTGTTTTTTTTTTGTTGTAAAAATAAAAGCAATTTTTCGTTGGAACCATCCCGTGTGCCAGTCTGACATAACTGAAGGATGGTATTTTCATGTTGCACTCAGGAGCCCCCTAGACTGGGCGTAGAAGCATGGATACCCCCCCACCCCCTTCCTCTGATGTCTTTAGTAGTGCACAATCTGCACATTTAAGTTCAGGCAACGGCTGAAAAACTGGTGAGAGGAGTGTCGCTAGCTTTTTCAACTCAACAACTGCCCTGGCAGCTAACTCTACCCGCTCGCCATCACATACTTTATCTGTAAAGATAAAGTCATTCAGCCATGCAGTGTTGTGGAGAACAAGGGCTTCCAACAATTCCTTCATGTTTTACATCCACGGGACAGAATACCAGTTAGGGGGACATTTACTAACACATCCCTGTCCTGTACAACAAAGTGAAAAGAGAAATAGTCGAGTCTCTAAGTAATACAAAGTGAGTTGCATTTACTGTGGATGGCTGGACGTCTTGCACTGCTCAGACATACATAACTGTGACGGCTCACTATATTGATGATGACTGGAGCATGAAGAACCCTGTTCTACAGACCAGAGCCTTCAATCAGGAACACAAAAGAGAAAATCTGGCAGTTTTGTTGTGTGATGTTTGCTGTGAATAGAAGACAGAAGGAAAGAAGCCTGCACTGGTCACTGATAATGCATCAAACATGTTACTGGCTGAAACGCTTGCAGAGATGAAGCCATATATACGATGTATCACACACACGCATAATTTGTCCTCTCAAAAGGTCCTAAAAGTAGACAAGGTGTCAGTCCTCCTGGTAAAGTTCATGAGGAGATTGACATATTTCCACAAAAGCCCCAAAGCATGTGAAGCACTGCGTGAAATCCAAACCCAGCTGCACCTGAAACACCACAAACTAGTGCATGATGTTTCCACAAGGTGGAACAGTTCTTTGACATGATGGAGTGTTTCTGGGAACAGCAGCCTGCTGTGACACTGCCACAGCCAGGAGAGGAAAGACAAAAGACCTGCCAAGCATCACAAATGAAGAACTCAGTCTACTCCAGAGATCACCAAAGCCCACCATCTCTATCATCGCCCCAACACTGGCCAAAGTGAAGGAACATTTTCAGCCAAATGACAGTGACCTACAGGTCATTTTTGAGATGAAAGAGAATTTCAGACATGACTTTGACACCTGCTACACATATATTCAGGACCTCCTCAACAAAGCCTCAGCACTTGATCCCCGCTTCAAAGAGCTGGAATTCCTGGAAAATGTCAACACTCAGGACACCATCTTCCTGAAGATGTGTTGTGAGGATGTGTTGCAGTGGTGGAAAGAACAGGTGGATCTTCCACTGCTTTTCAAACTGGTCAGAAGCTACGTATCCATCCCAGCAACTAGTGTTGCATCAGAACGTGTCTTTAGCACAGCTGGTGACATAGTTACAGCACAGCGTAGTCTGTTCTACCTGAGCATGTAAACCAGCTAATATTCCTGAAGAAAAACCTGAAACTAAGCCATATGAGATAAAACGATGTGAGCTGGCAGGACTGGATCATCAGTATGTTGGACTTTTTCATACATTGGTAGCGGTTATGTTAGATGATGTGATGAAGTGAGTCTTTGCTGCAAGTCAATTAACAACGTGGACATCTGTTAGGGAGGGTCCGTCATGTGGAGGAGAATGCCGAGTGAGTGTGAAAAGTGTCTCTTCTAAGAAGAAATATTTCTTTATTCTTTATTATTGATGATGGGAAAGCCTATTGGTCATTTTGAAACTTAAGGAAGTTATTAACCTGAGCCTGACCAATATATCAGCTGGCCGATAAAATAAACCATTTATAGCCTTTTTTCAAAACAATCATCATCAACTGTAATTTTGCTGATCAAATTCCAATTTTTTCTTAATTTCTCATTGAACAGTAAATGCTGTTCAGTGTTGGGTTGCAGCTTTTGTCCACTAGATGGAGCTCTGACTCCATTCAATTTTAGCCCTTTTGTTGACTATAATTTAACAAAAGGGCATCAGAGGGCTGCATAGATAAGGTTTTTCTAGTTACTTATCATGTTTCTTCCATAAAGCACACACCTCTGGTCTAAATGTAAAGATAAATCCATCAGTACAGCTGCCAGTTTGATGCTTTGTTGCATGTTTTTGTATTTAAAAATTCCTCCTTGCTGTAAAGTTAAATAAAATTGTCAGGCTATGATTGATGTTTTATTCATTGTAAGAGTCAATGAGACCTCCCCCAAAATGTTATTTTATTCATCATCTATCCATATTTTCTGATCCACTTAGGCCAATTCAGGGTCACAGAAAGCTGGATCTTATCTAATTATTATCAGCTATCATTGGGTTAGAGGCACGGGTTCACCCTGGGCAGGTCACCAGCCCATCACACGACCATTTATTAATTATTGATATTCTTTTAAATTAATTATTTGATTAAATCAATTTAAAATATTTTTCTGCCAAATATAATCGACATCAGCCTCAAAAAATCCATCTCAGTTAGGCCACATTATTAACACCACCACATTGTTTATTCCTATCAATCTAATAGCTTTGTATTCATGTTGTTTTATTGTGTATTATCATTTACTGTTGTAGATGTTTATTGTTGAGTTAATTATTAATTTACTTACTGTTGGGCAGTTTAAACATTTCTTATATATTTGCATAACTAGTGTTTCCTGTGTCATGCAATCTGTTTCATGATGCATTTTCCAGCAGGGCCAAGATGATACTTGGAGTTTTGGCTTAAGAATTTACCCCTCAAAGGATGACTCTTTCAGTTTATCACAGATTTAACCACATATTATAATTATTTTGGGGACACTTGGTTTCCACTAAGCAGGAAAGGTTTGAAACATGTAACAAGCAACGCAAATAATGTACAATAGTGGAGTAGAAAGTGCAATATTTGCCATAGGGCCCCTGCCTGCCTAGTTGACACACCTCAGTGTGTGACGTTTACAGTTAATGTGCCTTTCAGCCAAATAATTACAGCTGATGCCCGATATGTTAAAAGAACTGATAATGAATGGTTCATTTTTTTTTTGGTTTATTAATAAAAAGAAATTAAATTAAATGAAAACTACTTTATTAATCCCCAAAGGAAAATCCAATATTGTAGTATATAATAATAATAACTAGAGGAGGTCTTGTTCCGGAGGCTGATGGCTGCTGGCAGGAATGATCTTCTGTATCTTTCAGTCTTACATCGGACCTGAAGAAGCCTCTCACTGAACACACTTTGTTGTTTCATCACTGTGTTGTGGAGAGGGTGTGAAGAATCCTCCATCATCTTCATCAGCTTGTGCAGCATTCTTCTTTGGACAATCAGCTCCAGCGGCTCCAGAGTTACTCCAAGCACAGAAGCAGCTTTCTGGATCAGTTTGTTGATTCTCTTCAAGTCTCTGGTTCTGATGCTACTACCCCAGCAGATGCTGCAAAGCTGACTGCACTCTCCACAACAGACTTATAGAAGATATGCAACATCTTGGTGCAGACGTTAAACCATCTCAGCTTCCTTAAGAAGTACAGTCTGCTCTGACCTTTCTTGTAGATGTAGTCAGTGTTGCATTTCCAGTCCAGTTTGTTGTCCAGCTGAACTCCAAGATACTTGTATTCCTCCACCACCTCCACCTCCTCTCCCAGGATGGAAACAGTGCTTTGTTTATTCTTCTTCCTCCTGAAGTCAACAATCATCTCTTTTGTTTTGCTGCTATTTAATATGAGATGATTGTCACCGCACCATTTAACAAACTGACTGACCAGTTCTCTGTACTCTGCTTCTTGTCCATCCCTGATACACCCCACAACTGCAGAGTCATCAGAGTATTTCTGCAGATGACAGGACTCAGAGTTGTACTGGAAGTCTGAGGTGTACAGAGTGAAGAGGAATGGCCAGAGTACAGTTCCTTGTGGTGCACCAGTGCTGCTGACCTCCATCTCAGACACACAACCTTTCAGTCTCACAAACTGGGGTCTGTTTGTGAGGTAGTCATAGATCCAGGTGGTTGTGGAGGTATCCACCTGGAATTTATGGAGCTTCTCACATAACAAAGCAGGCTGAATGGTGTTAAAGGTGTCATAACCTGGTCTTTTCATGCCCCCACTGTCCTCTAATGGTTTTTAAATAACTGTTTAAAAACTTATTAAACAAAAAAAATTTTAAAGTGCTTTTCCTGACACTTTATTCATAATAAAACTTTTCTCGTGAAAATTCACGCCAGATTTTCACCAACCTGGATATGGATTAAAATAATGTTAATGAGCTTCTCACTGATTGATCGCTGGAAGTCCGGAGTCGGGAGGGGGGCGAGGCCAGTAGTCTCCATGCTAAAAACATTAGCGGCTAGTGATAGCAGCTAACCCGACAGCAGCAGCTTTCTGAATTCAGCATTTATGTTTGAACCGAACTCTGAGCCTGAGAGAGAAGATACCGAGATGGTGGAAGGAGCACGTTTACACCAAACTGTCTCTGAATGGTAAAGTTGTCATTTTAATGTCTGCTCGCCATGTCGTTAATGTTAATACGTCTCAGTTTCATTCCGTGTTCCCCGCGACCCGGAATTGGATTAAGCGGTTTAGAAAATGAATGAATGATCATTTTTACTCTTAGTAATTGATTCTGTTAACACAGTAGCTGAGTTTTCTGGGTTTTATATGGACTCTCGTGGTTCTGGAGCCAGATGAGCAAGCCTCAACAGCACTCTTCATCATCATCTTCCTTCAGACTGACTGAGATCTCACCTTCACTGCTGTCGTCTGGATCCTTTTCTGCACAGAACCAGATATTGACTTTAGAACAAGCAATAAAAGTGCCTCTTGGCTTCCATTAAGAATGTATATGTGTTTGATTTATTACCATTTTCTGTATGTAAAATTAATCAAACGACAAACCTGTATTTCTCAAGAGAGGGTGGAAAGTCCTTGATGACAGCTGTGTTCCAGTTGTTGCCTGCATTGTAGGGTCAGTCTGCTCCAACATCAACTTTTAGACATCAGTAGACCGCTGGTGCTGCGCATGGCGTGAGATGTGCTGGACTAAAATCTGCAAATACAAGTTTGAAAAATGTCAGATCATCACATAAATAGATTGTAGGTGTAAATAGCTGCAGTTTAAGAGTAATCAAATATTGTAATACAAATAGATCAAATCAAACTTTATAAAGCATTTTCATGCCAAAGACAACACAAAGTGCTTTGCATTCTTTTATTTTTAAAAAGCTGATTAAATAAATCAGGTTTTCACACTGAAATATTAAGATTAAAAACACACTCATTTTATTTCACACAGTTACACACAGACAATTTCCCCTAACCTCTGTGTCTTCACTGCATGTAGATAAAATAAAACATATCTTTCAGATCCATCATACCAGGAGTCAGACCTCCACATCCACAGAGCCTGCAGCTGCAGATTTTAAACGTTTTACAAACATGACTGAAGATGTCAGAAATAAAAAGTTTGCATTCTGGTTCGGTGAATAAATACGATGATGGAAATAGAATATCCTCCCTGCCGATATCCAATAGGTGCCAACATCAGACTACATGATGGTTAAATGATCATTGATTATTACAGCTGCCATGTCATGGTGGGGAGAGCAAAGCTGCATCCATCATGAATACTGTACTTACTGTGTGGTAGCAGGCGTGAAAAATGTCATTTACAAACATTTACGTGGCAGAGCATAGAATAGATATAAGAAAATAAAACCCGGGGCTCATTTGTACGCCGCAGGACGTTAAACCTTCTGGCTCGTCCCATTAGCATGGTTGTTAGCATTAGCGTTAGAACTTTATAGCAGTAGTGACACTTACCGACTGCATTGATGCTGAGCCGCTTAACGTTGCAATTGCCCCTCTTTCCAGCCGGGTTGATGCCGTCTTCTCCTGGTATTTTCTCAAATGTTAGCAAAATGTTTGGCACAGACAGGCCGCAGCTGGCAGAGATGCAGGTGCATTATCAGCAAAAAATAATGTAATCCATCTGTCCCTGGTAGTTTGGTCCGCTGATGAAGGGAGAGAAAAAACCTGCCGATGTTGGTTTTGCTAACAGACAACCGAGCAGTGGACATGATCGCTGCTAGCATGTCTTCACACAGCTTGTTTCTAATAGCAACTGAGGCAGGTCCAGCAGGTGTATTTAGGCTGGAAAAGGGGCAGGTTAATGCAAATAGCTCCCCGGGATTTCAACATTCCAGGGAGAAAATAAAAAAAAATGCGTGTGCAAGACTTAAGCGTTGCAAACAGTTTTGCTGCGAATAAAGCGCCCAGACGGAAAAACCCGGCTGTCTTCAACAGAAAGGCTTCCGGGGATGTTACCACTTTCGCCCAACACTAATACGCACGTTTTAACTCGAAAAAGTGCAATTTCCGGGTGATGACTCCTTTAAAAGCACTTGAGAAATGAAAGAACATGACCCTCAGAGTGCTGCCTGAATGGTCCAGATGAGAGTGTGCTCTCTGGAGCAGGTATATGATGGCATCTTCAACCCCAAGTCCATTACGATATGCAAACTGGAATGGGTCCTGAAAGGTGTTTACTTGCTTGTTGAGGTGAGCCAGTAAGAGTCTCTCCAGGACTTTCATGATGTGAGATGTCAGGGCAACTGGTCTGTAGTCACTTGGTTCAGCTGGTTGTGTTTTTTTAGGCACTGGAACAAGGCAGGAGGTTTTCCACAGCACTGGGACTCTATTTTGTCTCAGACTGGTGTTGAAAAGGTGCTGGAGAATCGGACATAGTTGTTCTGAGCAGGTCTTGAGAACTCTGGGACTGACACCATCTGGACCTGCAGCCTTGTTCTGGTTCAGTTTCTCAAGTTGCTTCTTAACCTGATTGCAGGAGACAAACAAGGTGGAGGTCTCAGGATGTCCTGATGTGGAGGGAGATGAAGCTGTGTTCTGGTCCATGACTGAGCTGCAGGGTGACAGATTGGAGGCGTGACAGGAAAGCAGTGAGCTTATGGAGGGTGTGTGGTCTGTTGGCCTGGAGGTAGGGGGTGAACTGAACCTGTTGAAGAATATGTTCAGCTCATTAGCTCTGTCCAGACCTCCATCAGGCTGGTCCCCCTTTAACTTGAAGCCGGTGATCTTCTTCATTCCAGACCACACATCCCTCAGGTTATTCTGCTGGAGCTGACTTTCTAACTTCTTCCTGTAGTCCTCCTTGCACTTCTTAGTTTGTGTTTTAAGTTGTTTTTGTGTTGCCCTCAATAACTCCCTGTCTCCATCCCTGAAGGCTTTCTTTTTGATGTTCAGCAGCTTTTTCAGGTCACTGGTGATCCAGGGTTTGTTACTGGGGAAGCACCTCACTGTTCTTGTTGGGACGATGCTGTCCACACAGAAGTTTATGTAATCTGTCACACACTCAGTCATGGCGTTGATGTCGTCTCCATGAGGTTCACAGAGGACGTTCCAGTCTGTAGCCTCAAAGCCTCCTCTAAGAGCATCTTCAGCTTCAGCAGACCAGATGTTGATAGTCTTTGTGATGACTGGTTGCTGCTGAACGATGGGCTTGTAGGTGGAGGTGAGAAGAACCAGATTATGGTCAGATCTTCCTAAAGGAGGCAGGGCAGAACAACTGTATCCATTATTCATATTTGCATAAAATAAGTCCAAGATCTTATTTTCTCTGGTGGAGCAGCTGACAAACTGCTGGAATGTTGGTAGAGTTGCAGAGAGGGAGATGTTGTTGAAGTCTCCGGAGATCGCCATGAATGAGTTTGGATGCTGTGTTTGTAGCCGAGCAACGACGGAGCTGATGACGTCACAGGCTGTGTCTGGTGCGGTACCAGGTATTATATAAACCTCTACCAGAATAACACAGGTAAACTCTCTGGGTAAATAATATGGACGGAAGCTCACAGCTAACAGTTCCATGTCCCTTGTGCATATCTTCTCCTTGACAGTAACATGTCCAGGATGACACCAACGCTGGTTAACCAGCACTGCAATTCCACCACCCTTTAGCTTTCCGCTGTGTTGTCTACTGCGGTCTGCACGGACCGTTTTAAAGCCCGGTACAGACACATTACAGTCAGGGATGTGTTCATGCAGCCATGTCTCGGTGAAGCACATAATACTGCACTCTCTGTATTCTTTCTGAGACCTTGTTAGCATCTCGAGCTCGTCCGTTTTGTTAGCTAGCGATCTCACATTACCCTTGAGGACGGTCGGGAGAAATGGTTTAAATCTCCATCGCTTTCTCCTCTGTTTGACTCCCACTCTGCATCCTCTTCTCTTTCTTTTCAACTCCATCGGGATTTGATGTGTTGTTTCGCTGATAATCCTGATTTGGGAGAGGTTAATAAGTTGATCCCGATTGTAAACAAGTCTTTCGTTGCCATGGAGACTCATCATAACAAGCCTTGAAAAAGCCAAAAATATGCAGAAAAATCTTCCTTGCAGCACACCCTCCGAACCGGCATGAAATCCTCAGGAAAAAAAAACCTAATTTGAGCTGATATCTATGTGAGAAGAGTTTGTACTTTTAAAAATCAAGATAGCAAGTCAGAGCTACTACAATCTACTGCCAAAAGACGTTGCAATTTAGAATGAATTAAGAGGCCAAAAGAGAAATTCTTGAAGTAAATTTTAGTTTGGGAATGACAAACAAATGTAATAAAAAAGGATTTTGTTTGATTTAGTTATTGGAAAAATACTCTCTCTGTATGTTCCATAGTGAATTGTATCTTCTTCCAAGTTGAATTTAAACGTTTGCTTACAAGGAACCAAACATCAAGTACATCATTCACAGAGAAAAAGAGGGTAAAATAAGTGTAACTGTTTAGAAACCAGATGTGGGTTTTAAATTCCTTTTTATTGTGTTGAATAGTTTAGAGTCACATCATGAATCCCATCAAACCACATCGCATTGTATAAATTTGAATCGTAAAATCAATAATGAATCTGATCACATCGTGAGCAAGAGTGGATTGTATAGCATCGTATCTGCAGGGGGTCTCCGTATCGTTAATGTATCGTATCGCTGGCAGCATATCGAGATGCGTATCAAATCGGCCTCAGTGTTGGAGATTCACATCCTGAGCATCTACACGTTAAAACCTGTGCTGTAACACTTGATGTGGAATGTGATGGTTGAGGGAAAGTTGTAATGAACACACAACGCTCTTGTTCAACGTCAGAAACTGAATGAGTCTGGTTTGATGAATTATGGTGATGATTATCATTTCCAAATTAAATTCTCACCACTGACCCCCGGGCATCTCCAACAGATTAATATGCTACATTATGAATTGTATATTGTACTGTATAATTTAGGAAATCAAGAGATTGTTTCAAATCTTTGATTCTACTGATTTAAGCATTTAAGGCCCTGTCCATAAAAATTTTATAAATGTGGTTTTTTTTCTGACTTTAACTAAATCTAGTCAAAATACCCCACGTGAATTGTCAGAATGATTATTGTGTAATCTCCTGCTTCCTGGTATCTATAAGGAGGCAGTTTGTGTCAGATTGGGTTCAACAGGATTTTTTACCATAAAGTGATGACAGAAAGAGTGTATCAAATATGTGACATTGGACTCTTTAGGGTTAAATGTCTGTGGGTTGACAGTGGAAATGGAAAAACTACCCTTTTAACCAGAAGGAAAACCAGTCCAAGCGAGGTAGTCAGCAAGTTTAACCCACCGGTTCGGGGCTTGTGAAATGCCACAGGAAGTGCTTCGCATCCCATGTTGTCGAAGCAAGAAACTCACAGGTGGTTCCCCGTAAAAAAGGCCCGCCTGACCAGTATGGGGGTAAGAGAGAATAACAAACATTTACACACACAGGCAGTTTGAGGGATGAGACAAGCGCTACAAAGATGAGTACCCTCTGGTGGATACTTACTATCAATAAGTACTTTTTGGTGACAGATTGTGCAGTAAAAATAAACTACGGTGTGTTTCCACATGTCAGTAAAGGAGCCTGTCAGCCAGTGCAACCAGTGAATGTGAGACAACTCCCAAAACTTGTCTGTAGTTCAACTTATTGACATTTACTTTGGTGAAAAGTCATCAGAGAGAAGGAGAAAAGGCCATTTTGAACACTCTGGACTAGAAAATGGCGAGCAGCAACAAATTTGACATACGCAGCTACTAGAAGGGAAGAAGTCTGACTGAAGATAGTCTTTCTCAGTCTCATCACCTCTCTGTGTGTCTGTCAGCGGCTCAGCCTTCTGCAGCGATCTTATCTCTCAATTACAGAACCCAGCACATTCCTGTCAACCACACACATGCATTCACACACACACACCTGCATGTTCAATCCAAAACAGCTCAGAAGGCTGCTCAGGCTTTACTCCACTTGTCCGTCATGACTTCACGCAGCACATGTTCTTCCTTTTTTTTTTTTTTTTTGGTCTTGTCCAGCATTTAGGCAGCAGAATGATGGTCTGGATGTTCTGCTGAGCAAATTTTCCCTGCCAAGGGAAGCTTTATAGATATAATGATCCCCTTGACTTTCTGAATTTTTATTTTATTTCTATATTTATTTTGTATTGTTGTTTGAATTGTAGAGTTTGTACTGCTGGACCAGAGAGGACAGACGGAAGACAGAAAGAGAAAGGAGAGAAAACACCTCATAAGAAAAGTGAGAGAGATAAAGGGAGAGAAAAAAAAACACCCTAAAAAATAACCGAAAAACAAAAAGAAAAAAAACAACCTACAGATGTATACATACACACATACATACACACACATATACATACACACACATACACACGCATACATACACATACATATACACACACATGTATACACACACACACATATATATATATATATATATATATATATATATATATAAACACATATATATACATATGTACACATATACATATACACATACATACATATACACACATAACCTCTATGCACGCACACACACATACGTACAAACATATACGCACTTGCCAGTATTAACACATATACATACACATACAAGCCAACTTTAGATCATAGTAACTAAACTATGAATCTAAGAAGTTAAATATAAATGAGAAACAAACAGAAATGAGAAAACCAGCTGCTGTTAGTGAATAAACCTGCAGACGACTCGGTGACTCTGTCACATGCAGAACATGCAGAGTGGAACGTGTTCAGAGAAGATCATGCCAGTGTGACCCCTCCCACACAAAGGCAAGAGGCACGCCAGGAGAACCCCCGAGACCGGGGCCATCGGCAGCCACCCCCAGGCGCAGACCCCAACCGCCCCACCCCCCGGAGCCAGCCATGCACCGACCCAGGAGGCGGCAGAGGGGGGTCCCAGCCAGAGTCCCCCGCAGTCAGGGGGAACAGGCCCCAGCAGGCCCGGACCAGCGAGGACCGGCCCCGCCGGGCACCGGCCCCCCAGGGCAGACAGAGCGCGGGCCCCACGGCCCCAAGAACCCGGAAGCAACCCCCCCACCCCTGCAGGCAGAGGGCCCAGCCCACACCGACGGAGGGCCGTCAGACCGCCACCGAGCGGCAGCCAGGCCGCACCCCAGATCACCAGCAGCGCTCCCCGAGCACCAAGACCCTCCACGCACGCACGCACGCACACATGCACACATGCACACACGCACACACACACACACATACGCACACACGCACACACATGTGCACACACACACACACACACATGCACCCACCCACACACACCCAATTCAATTCAATTCAACTTTATTTATATAGCGTCAAATCACGGCAATGCCATCTCAAGACGCTTTACAGACAGAGGGGAAAACATCATGAAGGCCAATTCATAACAGCCTATATAAGGAAACCAACAGATTGAGTTGAGTCCAACTCAATCTCCCATCCTGAGCAAGCACACTGGCGACAGTGGGAAGGAAAAAACTCCCTTTTAACAGGAAGGAAACCTCCGGCAGAACCCGGCTCAGGACAGGCAGCCATCTGCCTCTGCTGTGTGGGGGGAAGAGGACAGAAAGACAACAGACAACAGGAACTGCTACTCCCGGCCAGGGAGACCTGCTGAGACAGGAGACATACATGTTAATGATGCAACACTGTTATGGGGGGGGGATAAAAGAGAGAGATAAAGAGAAAGAAGCTCAGTGTATCAGGAAATGTCCCTCAGCAGTCTAAACCTATAGCAGCATAACTAAGGGATGCTAACCATCCCTAGCTATAGGACTTATCAAAAAGATAAGTCTTCAGCCTAGTCTTAAAGGTACTTAAAGTACTCTGCTTGGTATATAAGGAACAATGAGGTCTTTGATATATAGTGGTGCCTGGCTGGGGAGGGCTTTATATGTAAGGATAAGGATTTTAAATTCAATTCTAGATTCAACAGGCAGCCAATGAAGAGAGGCTAAAACTGGAGAAATATGATCTCTCATGCTGGTTCTGGTCAGGACTCTGGCTGCAGAATTCTGGATCAGCTGAAGGCTTTTCAGGGCATATTTAGGACAGCCCAGTAATAGACAGTTACAGTAATCTAGTCTCAAAGTAACAAAAGCATGAACCAGTTTTTCTGCATCACTTCTAATTTTGGCTATATTACGTAAATGAAAGAAGGCTGTTTTAGTAACCTGCTTAACATGTGGGCCAAAGGACAGGTCAGGGTCAAATATCACTCCAAGGTTTCTCACTGTAGCACTGGAAGCTAAAGTAATACCATCCAGGTTCATTACAAAACTGGAAAATTTAGCTCTGAGTTTTTCAGATCCAACAAGAATTACTTGAGTCTTATCTGAGTTTAAGAGGAGAAAATTTCTAGACATCCAAGTCTTTATGTCTATGAGACAATTTTGTAGCCTATTGGGCTGATTTGTTTCATCTGGTTTAAAGGATAAGTATATCTGAGTATCATCTGCATAACAATGAAAGTTTATTCCATGCTGTCTAATAATTTTGCCTAAAGGGAGCATATATAGCGTGAAGAGTATTGGTCCAAGTACAGAACCTTGAGGAACTTCATGACTTACTGTAGTTTGTGAGGAGGACTTGTCATTTACATGAACAAACTGAAGTCTATCAGATAAATATGATTTAAACCAGCTTAACGCTGTACCTGTAATTCCAACCACCTGTTCTAGTCTTTGTAACAGAATGTTATGATCGACTGTATCAAATGCAGCACTAAGATCAAGCAAGATAAGTACGGACACAAGTCCTTTGTCTGAGGCCATAAGAAGGTCATTAGTAACTTTCACCAATGTCGTCTCAGTGCTCTGATGAGCTCTAAATCCTGACTGAAACTCTTCTAATAAATTATTTCTGCTCAGGTGGGCATGTAGCTGAGCTGAAACTATGTTCTCCAGAATTTTGGACATAAACGTGAGGTTAGATATAGGTCTATAATTTGCTATCACCTCTGGATCCAGAGATTGCTTTTTAAGTAAAGGCTTGATTACAGCAGTTTTAAATGATTGTGGTACATATCCTGTCACTAAAGACCACAACAGGCTCAACATTATAGGTAGAAGGAAGAATATTGTGAATTTGATCTCTAATAGTGTCAATTTTATTCCTGAAAAAATACATGAAATCATCACAGCTAATTGAGAAAGGAATACATGGCTCCACAGCGCTCCGGCTCCTAGTAAGCCTAGCTACAGTGCTGAAAAGAAACCGAGGGTTGTTTTTGTTTTCCTCTATCAATGATGAATAATAAGCTGTTCTTGCCGTACGTAAGGCTTTTTTGTATACGATTAAACTTTCTTTCCAGGTTAAGTGAGACTCCTCTAGTCCTGATGAACGCCATCTGTTTTCCAAACGCCTTGACGCCTGTTTTAGAGCTCGAAGCTGGGAATTAAACCAGGGAGCCTTCATAATCTTACCTAATTTCTTCTTCTTTAGGGGAGCAACATTATCCAAGGTTGTACGCATTGAAGCTGTTATAGTATCAGCATGTTGATCAATCTGAGCAGGAGTAAGGCTTAAAGGGGGACTCCCAGTCATGCTAACACATGGTAGAGGGGGAAAAATTGATTCAATTGATTATTTAAATTTTGTAATAATATTGTCTGATAAACATCTGCTATAGTAGAATTTATTTTTAGTCAGTGAGTAATCAAATAAAGTGAATTCAAAGGTTAATAGGAAGTGATCGGACAAGACAGGGTTTTGAGGAAATACTTTGAGCTTATAAGTCTCAATACCAGATGTTAGAACCAGATCAAGAGTGTGACCATGAGAGTGAGTGGCTCCATTGACATTTTGTGAAAACCCAACTGAGTTCAGAATAGAGCTAAAGGAAATGTTTAAACTATCATTTTCAACGTCAACATGAATATTAAAATCACCTAGTACAATGACTTTATCAGTAGTCAGCACTAACTCAGACAAGAGATCAGAGAATTCGGTCAGAAACTCGGAGTAAGGTCCAGGTGGGCGATACACTAATGCTAAAAGGAGCGGTTTCTCTCAATTCCATTTTGGATGAGATAAATTTAATGTCAGGAATTCAAAGGACTTATAGTTAGTTTTGTGCTTAGGATTAATTAATAATTCTGACTGAAAAATAGCTGCAACACCTCCTCCTCTGCCTGTAGTTCTAGGAATGTGAAAGTTTAAATAGTTAGCTGGCGTAGCTTCATTAATACTAACATCATCCTCTTGCTGTAACCAGGTTTCCGTAAGACAGAATAAATCAATGTGGTGATCACCTATCAAGTCATTGACTAATAAAGACTTATTTGGGAGGGATCTGATATTCAGTAGGCCACACTTTGTCTTATTTTCAGATTTTATTAGATCCATTGTTTTTATTTTCATGAGGTTTTCACGATTAACCCCAGAAGTGTTTTTGTGTTGTTTAATTCTTACTGCTGGGAAGTTGTATAAGGTCGGAATGGGGTTTTGGGTGGGCGGCGGCAGGTGGGAAGCTGCAGAAAAGTGTGTAGGACTACAATTCTGCCTCCTGGTCCCAACCCTGAGTTGTCAATTTAGCTGACTAATAAAAGAGTCCATATTGCTAGATAAGAGAGCGGCTCCATCCAACGTGGGATGGATGCCATCTCTCCTAATAAGACCAGGCTTTCCCCAAAAAGCGCTCCAATTATCTATAAAACCCACGTTGTGATCGGGACACCACCTAGACAACCAGCGGTTGAAGGATGACATGCGGCTAAACATGTCATCGCTGATTAAATTTGGCAAGGGACCAGAGAAAACTACGGAGTCCGACATGCTCTTGGCAAAGTTACACACCGAAGCAACATTCATTTTAGTGACCTCCGATTGGCGTAACCGGGTGTCGTTACCGCCGACGTGAATTACAATCTTACGTATTTACGTTTAGCCTTAGCCAGCAGTTTCAAATACGATTCGACGTGGCCCGCTCTGGCCCCAGGAATGCATTTGACTATGGTCCCCGGTGTCTCTAGAGCCACGTTTCTGACTATGGAACTACCTATAATCAGGGTTTCTGCCTCAGCGGGTGTGTCGCCGAGCGGGGAAAATCTGTTAGAAACGTGAACAGGTCGGTGGTGGCCAGTGGGTTTTGGTTTGGGGCTACGCTTCCACCTGACCGTCGTCCAGCCCGCCTCGGCTCCCGGCTGCGCGGGAAATGCTGTTGGACGGCTAGGTGGGCTAGCTGCCCTGGCTGGTAGCTCCGCACTGGCTAATGGGGGCTACACACACCCCTCACCCCCTATACCTTCATGTACCACTACAATCCTCTATACACACCCCACATATACACCACCGCACTCCCTCATATGTACCCCACCTACACCCCACACACTCATGTACTTTCATACTCCCCTAAACCCCCACCCCTACACCCCCACACATACATGCCCCAACACACTCCCACATACACGCAACCCTACTCCCCATACATTCATGTACCACTACACTCTTCCATACACACCCCATACACACACAGGCACCCCCCATCCTCAACTATCTTGGGCCCGTGTCCCTCTGCCGGGCACCAGGGCACGGACCCGCCCCCACTGCAGCGGCAGGTCCAGGTCAGCCCAACCCCCCCACGGCAGGGCCGACCCCCCCCCCCCCCCCCCCCCGAGAAGCAGGGGACAGCCCTGGGCACCGGAGCACGGCCACCCGTCACGGAGCCAATACCCGCCGATCCAGCCCCCGCCAGCGACCTCGCCCCACCGCCGCAAGGCAACTCCAACCATTGATCAACCCAAGGCCTCCCGCCAGGTCTGGAAACCTAGCCCCCCCAGTAATGAAGCAGCCAAGATCCCCGTCCAGGGGTCCACCCCAGACCCATAGCCACCTGAGCCACCCAGCCAGTCCCCAGCCCCGAGCGGGATGAGGTCACACTCCCCCCCCCCTACACTAAGTGATGGAGCTGATCACAGGAGACCAGAGAGAGTGAAATCCAGCTGACTGATCCTTTGAGGAGGCAGACATCATTTCCATGCTGATGTAATCTAATAACAGATTTCTAAACTGCTGGATACACAGATTCTGTTTGCTTTTCCAGTTCACAAGGATAGTTTTCTTTGCAATGCACAGGCTGCTGAGGATTGGTTTTGCTAAATTAAACCCTGTTATTTTCACCTAAGTGACTCAAGAGGCACAGTTTGGGGTTTGCAGGGATATTACATTTAAACCAGTCTGACAGATCTTTACATACCTGGAGCCAGAATCTCTGGACAGGTGGACAAGACCATAAGGCATGATAGTAGCTGTCAATCATGTTGTCAGTACAGTATGAACAGATATGTGAGTGTAACAGACCCATCCTGAACATCCTGTGTCCCGTATAATGAGTTCTGTGTAGAATTCTGAATTGTATTAATTGCATGTTGGAATTCTTAGTCATTCTGAATGTGTTTGAGCAGATTTGTGACCATTCATTTTGATTGAAGTTACTGGATAAGTCCGCTTCCCATTTAGAAGTTGGGAGAGAGATGGAATCTTCTAGCTTCAATAGTAATCTGTATATTTTGGATTGTAGCTTCGGGGCCTTAAGATTTAAGAATTCTGCAGCCCTGATAGGTAACTGTAAGTTTAGTTGATCAGTGGTGTATTTCTTACTTATAATAGATTTAAGTTGGTGGTATTCTAAGAATTTGGTGCTGCTGAATTCATACCGTGAAGAAATTACATTAAACTGCAGAAAGTTTCCATTTTCTACTATATGTTCTAACTGCTTTACTCCTTTATTCTTCCACTGAGGGAAGTTTATCATCTTTCTGTTTTGCAGGAAGTCAGGATTGTTCCAGATGGGTGTGAGCTTACATGGAATAAGCGCAGACTTGGTTACTTTCAGGAATTCCCACCAAGCCGTTAAACTGGAACTGATGTTAATGCTTTTAAAACACTTATATGACTTGACAGTTGAGCTGATGAATGGTAAATCAGAGATGACTAAATCCTCACACAATGCTTGCTCAACATCCTGCCAAGGCTCATCCAAAGAATTTGGATTAAGCCACTTGGAGATGCATTGCAGATTATTACATAAGAAATATTGGTTAAAATTTGGCAGGTCCAACCCACCTCTGTCTTTGGTCTGTTGTAAAGTTTTTAGACTAATGGCTTGTTTTTCCAGAGAAATCTGGATATGTGGGAGTCTAGTGATTTAAACCAAGTGGAGGATGTTCTGATGGGAACCATTGAGAAAAGGTAATTAACTTTTGGTAAAACCATCATTTTAACAGTGGAAACCCTCCCCATAAGTGATATGGGCAAGCGGTTCCACCTTGAGAGGTCATCCTCTACCGTTTTTATTAGCTGATCATGATTTAACTTTATTAGTTCGGTTAGTCTGGGAGAGATTATTATACCTAAATAACTAATATTTCCTGACTGTATAGTGGTGTTAGATATGTTTTTAAAGTCACAGTTAATGGGCATTGCTGTAGTCTTTAACCAGTTAATAGAATAGTCTGATATTGAATTTATTAATTAGTGTGATTGTTTGAGAAAGTGTTGTTTATGAGTTGTGAAGGAAAAGTAAAATGTCATCTGCGTAAAGATAAATTTTATGTTCAATATTTTTAGCTTGAATTCCTTTGATTTCTGGGTTTTGTTTTATGGCAGCTTCCAGGGGTTCGATAAAAATGACAAAGAGTGATGGAGAAAGTGGGCAGCCCTGTCAATAAATGATGACCCAAACCCAAATTCTTTTAAAGTTGCAAATAAAAGTTTCCAGTTTACACGGTCAAATGCTTTTTCTGCATCTAAAGAAATAACTGTGGACTTCAGATTGTGTAGAGTTGAATAATCTATTATGTTAATTAATCTGCGCATGTTAGTGTAGGAATGTCTACCTTTTATAAAGCCTGTTTGATCAGCGTGAATAATGGAAGGGGTTATTTTCTCTATCCTTCTGGCTAGAGCTTTGCTGATTATTTTGAGATCTACGTTTATTAATGAAATTGGACGGTAACTGGATGGGAGTGTAGGGTCCTTTCCTGGTTTTAATAGGACTGAAATATTCGCCAAGTTCATATTGGAGGGTATTTTTTGCTTTTCCTGTATTTCTAATACCATGCTGTAAAAGGTTGGAGCCAGTGTGGTCCAGAATTCTTTGTAGAATTCAGCTGGATAACCATCTGGACCTGGTGCTTTATTATTTGGCATACGGTGGAGAGCTTCATGGAGCTCATGAACTGAAATAGGTGAATCTAGAGCCATTTTATTTTCCTGATTTATTTTAGGAAGATTGATGCTGCTAAGAAATTGGTTAATATTCTCATCTGTTGGATTTATTTGTGATGAATATAATGCTTTGTAAAATTCTTTGAAAGTATTGTTTATCATGTCAGGATCATGGCTGATATTTCCTTCTGAATCTTTTATAGAGGAAATTGTTGTTTTCTCCTTATTTGCCTTTAGTTGGTTAGCCAGGAACTTTCCAGATTTGTTACCATGTTCAAAATTGTCCAATCGAAGTCATTGCACCATGAATTGTGTTCTTTTATCTATTATTTCATTAAGTTCTAATTTGGCTTTTCTAATATCATTCAGTGTGTGTTCTTCTGGGGAGACATGGTAAGCTTCCTCTAGTGATTTAATTCTGAGTTCTAATTCTGATGTTCTCAAAGTTTCCTTCTTTTTCTTATGGGAAGAGAAGGATATTATTTTCCCTCTCATTACTGCTTTTCCTGCTTCCCACAGAACACACGCTGAAGTTTCTGCTCTGTTATTGTTTTCTAGATATGAGGACCATTCTCTTTTAAAGTAACTGATAAACTCAGAATCTGTAAGTAATGATGTATTAAATCTCCAGTTTCTAGTGGCTGGCTTACAGTTTTTACTTCTAAGGGTTAATGATACAGGTGCATGATCACTGATGATTATGGGATGGATCTATATCTCTGATATGTCACTCATGAGTGAAGTGCTGATTAGGAAGTAGTCTAGTCTAGAATAGGTATGGTGAACTGAAGAGAAGAAAGTGTATTCTCTCAGTGTCGGGTGATGAGAACGCCATGCATCGCAGAGACCAAAATCCTTCATGTACTGTTTAACCGTTTCAGCTGATTTCCAACCTCGATACTTCCCTGATGAACTGTATTTGTCTAGAATAACATTTAAGTCCCCTGCTACAATGATTGTGTTATCTAAGTGATCATAGAGTGAAGTAAAGAGGGAGTGAAAAAAGGAGGAGTCATCAACATTTGGGCCATAAACATTTGCAATAGTTAACTTAACATTTTGAATAGATAATGTAACTATTAAAAATCTGCCTTCTGGATCTGTGATTGTTTGATCAATGTCAAATTTTAACCTTTTATTAATAAGAGTGGCTACTCCTCTTTGTCTGGAATTATAGCAAGCTGAGTAAACATGTGGAAACGTTGAAAGATTTATTGTTGAATTAGATAAATGAGTCTCCTGCAGGAGAACGATGTCTGCCTTCATTTCATGCATCCGATTAAGAATTTTTAACCTCTTCTCTCTTGTACCAGCTCCACGCACATTCCAAGAGACAAACCTCAGTGTATCCATAAACCAACAAAAATGAAGACTATCTGCATATTACAAACCTCAGTGTATCCATAAACCAGCAGAGATGGAGGTTATGTGCATATTACCACAGCGTGTGTCTGTGTGTAACCCGCTGCTTGTGCGCCTGTCAGCTGTGTGCGGTACCTGGATCTGCGCGTTAAGTGTCTCTATGTGTGCTTTCCTCGTACTGAACTGTGTGTGTATGTGTGAATCATGCATAACATTGTGTCCGATGTTTAATCTTGTGCGTGCGCCATGAAACATATAAATAGAGAAGTAGGTGACATTACTGATAAAAGTGAAAGGGTTCAAACAAAGAAAAGTGAAAAGAGAAAAAAGTGACCGTGCCAAAGGAAGAAAATAATGTAAAAGAAACATCCGTGACGAGAACGGTGTAGCAGAGACGGGTGGAGAAAATACTGATAATTATTTTGAAACCACAGTTTTACAAATATGGCATAACTTATTTAAGATTATTAAGGAACATACCAACAAGTCAGTAGAGCCACGGAGTGATGTTTGGGTCGCGGTACAACTGTCCATTGATAAATAATTTATCCACGGCGATGACAGCGCGAGCTCCTTCGGCGATGGATTTCCTCCTGATGGGGAACAGGACTCTCCGCCGATCCAGGATCTCTCTTGGAAACTGGTTATTAACTGCATAATGGAGGCCCTGAAGTTCACGACCCTGACTCTTCACCTGCTCCTTTTGTTTGTAGTTAACAAACTTGGCTACGATGGGCCGTGGCCGGCCGGCTCCGGGTTTCCTTCCGCCCAGACGGTGAACTCAGTGAAAGGCGATGTTCCCCACCATTTCTTCCGGGAGCTTTAGATGAGTCTGGATGAAGTTTCTAACTGTGGTCTCGGGGTCTTCATCTGCTTGTTCTGGTCCCTGCAAACACCAAGTTGTCCCTCATGCTTCTGGCTTGCAGATCCAGCACCGCTTCCTTCATCTTCTTGTTCTCCTCGGAGACTCTGGTCAATCCCTCGGTGAGGGATTTCACCGACTCTCTGAGGACCGCGTTTTCTGTGGCCAGTGTTTCCACTTGCTTCTGGCTAAATTCCAGTGATTCCCGCAAGGCCTGAAACTCTTTGTGGAGAATCTCCACCAGGCTCAGGCGCGCATCGAAACTACTGAGCTTTTTATCGATAGAAATAAGAACATCGGTTGTGTTTGTTCCCCAGCAACGAAATGGCTCCGGATGAATCCTCATTCCGCTGTCTTTTAGCCTGAGATGGTGCGGCTGGGGTCGATGTTTGCTTTGGTTTCCCCATGACAACTCTGTCGAAACACTGATCTATGAAGTCCGTCAGGCTGGCCAAATCCTCCTCGTTGTGCTCCAGAATGCACCTTAAAGGGACACTATTTACCTACTTAGAAGAATGTTCAAATTAATTTCAGATTAATTTGGCAAAACACACACATTAATAAATGAATGAATGAATAGTTTACGTTTGCCTAGTGGGACTCCGCCATCTCAACCTCACTACAGCATTACGTCACTTACCTGCGTCCTCCCCCGTCACTTGCCTGTGGCCCCGTCAGCACATGTTCTTCCTGAAGCGCTAACAACTTTTTAGCTCATGAGCCAGATCAGCCAGACCGTCGTGGTCGTATTACGCTTCCAAATTTCATGTCAGTGGAAAACATTATCTTGGCCACTATCTCTCTGTTTGTTTTCAGGATAACTCAAAAAGTTATGGACAGATTTTCATGAAATTTTCAGGAGTTGTTGGAAATGTGAAAAGGGAAACCTGATTAAATGTTGGTGCTGATCCGGATCACCATTTGGATCCAGGAACTTATAAAAGGATTCGTTAACAATGTGAATTCGGGCCATTTTCAACATTTGTGCACAAAACTCCAACGAAAATGGTCAGAGTACTGAAGAAGAAATATAGGACAAGCTTCCAACAGGTTGTAAAATATATTGAAGACTAATCCAGGTAAAGGATTCATTCCGGATTCTATGATCCTGAATGTGAAAAAGAGCCCGTTGGAATTTTCATCATAGGAAGAAAACAAATAATTACAACATGGGGAGAACTGTGGTGCATGGCGGAGGGTTGAACATGTTATAACAGACAAGCGTTACATTCACACAGTTCTTTATCATTCTTAGAGGAAACACCACAAACACACACACACACACACACATACACATACACGTATACACACACACACACACACACACACACACAGACACACACACTGAGCGCTCAGAAGAACAAAAGGATCTTCAATTCATAAAAAGTTTTGAAATTCTTATTCACTGACTCATGTTAGTTTAAGAAATATCACACACACACACACACACACACACACACACACACACACACGTACACAGGCAGACATAAAAATGTGTGCACCATGGGACCCATTTTGCATGGCGAGAGCCTTCCAAACTATAACTGTCAGATAAAAAAAATGGATCATCCAGAGATTGTGTGAATGGTGATGGCGAGCAACGCCTAAACTTGTGCAGGCCTCATAATGTGGCTCAAAAAATTTCACAGGATGTCCAAAAAACAAACTAAATGGCTATCAGCACCTAGAAATTCTTTGCCCCCGGGGGACACGGTTGAACACCAGGTCCACAAAGCATATGTAGACTGGTTGGGCAAACTCCCATGCCCCCTCCAGGACCCCAAAGAGGGTATAGAGCTGGTCCACTGTTCCACGACCAGGACGAAAACCACACTGCTCCTCCTCAATCCGAGATTTGACAATCCGGCGGACCCTTCTCTCCAGGACCCCAGGAGCTTTTTAGCCACCTCAGTGACTTCACCCCCAGAGATAGGAGAGTCCACCCCTGAGTCTCCCAGCTCTGCTTCCTCATGGGAAGACGTGTTGGTAGGATTGAGGAGGTCTTCGAAGTATTCCCTCCACCGACCCACAACGTCCCGAGTTGAGGGAGTTCAGCAGCTCCCCACCTCCACTGTACACAGTGTTGACGGAGCACTGCTTCCCCCTCCTGAGCCGCCGGATGGTGGACCAGAATTGCCTTGAAGCCATCCGGAAGTCATTCTCCATGGCCTCGGCAACAGCCGAAGCCGCATGCCGCTTAGCCCGCCGGTACCCATCAGCTGCCTCCAGAGTCCCACAGGCCAAGAAGGCCCAATAGGACTCCTTCTTCAGCTTGACGGCATCCCTCACTGCTGGTGTCCACCAATGAGTCCTGGGATTACCGCCATGACAGGCACCGACGACCTTACAGCCACAGCTCCGGCTGGCCGCCTCAACAATAGAGGCACAGAACACAGCCCATTCGGACTCAACGTGCCCCGCCTTACTCAGGACATGGTTGAAGCTCTGCTGAAGGTGGGAGTTGAAGCTCGCTCTGACGGGGGACTCAGCCAGACAAGGCATGTGGCCGCAGTTCAGACAATACGACTACAAAATCGATCATCAAACTGCGGCCCAGGGAATCCTGATGCCAGGTGTACATATGGACACTCTTATGTTGGAACATGGTGTTCGTTATGAACAATCCATGATGAGCACAGAAGTCCAATAACAAAAACACCATTTGGGTTCAGAGGCCCTACTCCTAGGCCTGGTTCCAGAGGGGGGGCCCCGGTGACCTGCGTCCAGCAAGGGAACATTAGTGCCCATGATTGTGATCATCATAGGGGTCTTCCACCACGTCAAGTTGAGAATCTCCCGTTCCATCACATTGGGATGACGGGGCATACCGTTTGGCCACGGGCTTGGATCACACCATCAGATTTAAAAAGGGCAGAAAATGGGGGCAGGTGCTGAAAAGACAGTTTGATATTTGAGAAGAAACAGGTTTATGGAGCAACAAAATGACAGAAGCTGCATTTCAATGCAAGTGTGTTGTTTGGAAAAGTAGTGAAAAATGTAGGTAAAAATTAAAATTAAGCAACATCAGGCATAGTCGGAGACTGAAAAACTGAATGCATAATTTATTAAAAGACAACGTGCATCACCAGAATGTTCTAATGTTCAGAAACTCCAGTTTCTTTTGGTAATGTCTTCAGTTTTTCATCTAAATGTTTGATTAGAATATCAAACCAAAAGAAAACAAAAAATCCCATTTAGTTAGCCTTTTATGTCCACACTGAACAAAACTTTTTCAGTAACACAGATCAGTTAGAACTGCTAAAATAGGTTTTGTCAGAAGCTCAGAGTGATGATAAATTAGCCCTTAAAAGGTCACGAACCGAAAAGGTAAAGAACAAGCAAAACTGTGGTGGTGGTTAGACACTGTAAACAAGTAGGTTGGGTTGTAACTGGTTAGTCAGTTACAGTACTCTGTGTCTGAGTACTGTGCCCACATCTCCCACATCTGCTACTTCATGTACGTTGTTATTATGGACGGCTGATTTCCAACAGAAACCTCACTTGCACTTTCACTTGATGACCAATCATCATCTTCAGGAGGAAGATTGTAACAGAATAAAGAGGTACGATAGCAGAGAAAGTTCTTCATCAACAGTAAAAAAAAACCTACTTGATATGTTGCTGCTTTCTCTTCATGAATGCTACATCACCCACTATGACCTTCCCCATCAGCTCTGTATGGCGTCTTTCAATGTCAACTTCCTTATAAACTTTAAGTAGCCCCCCCACCCCACACTCCACTCCCTGTGCATACCAACTGTGTTACATTAAAGATCTGCCATCTGTTTGAGCTCACTTTCTTGAGACATGGACTGTTGCTGGTTGCCATTTTGTGATTTTGGCACTTTGATGGTTAAATATTAATGTTTTACTACAGTGGAGGAGATATTTCACAAGTTGCAACATTCAGAGCAGAACTTTGAGGAGGCATTGCATCTGACTTTTGTCAGAGAGATATTAAGAATAATATAATATAAAGCAAAACTGTCCAGACCACTGCTGGATCACTCCCCTTCTCATAAAAAACATCTGTTCTAAACTTGTTTTTATTCTTATCATCTCTGACTCTCCTCTCCCCATGCCAGTCTGCACACAAAACACCTGTACACACACACACACACACACACACACACACACACAGAAACCCATAGTTTTACATGAGAAAATCTCTGCTGCTCTCTCCTTCTCTGACCCTGTGCCCCCAAACAAATCCTGAATTAATTAAAAAGGGAAATCCCAATGGTCCTTTGGCACACACACACACACACACACACACACACACACACACACACACACACACACACACACACACACACACACACACAGATTGAGTGTCTATCAGCGTTCGGCAGTGGTAAAGGATTAGTGGAGCTTGTTCCATGGTGGGAGTGCTTCCAGGCTGAAAGACTGACTAAATCAGCATGGTTCAGACATTGCCAAGCAGCTTTTTTCAGAGACAAAGAACACTAGCTTTTATCTTGACTATGTCTGTTGCCTGGTGCCACAAACACACATCTGTGTGTCATACAGCTGACTAGTTAAGACTAAACTATTCTACATTCATGATATAAATAACATCCATTAAATTTGTGTTTAATCTCATACACTGACTGATGTGAGGTATTACTTTTGTTTGAAGCCCAGTGCCAACGTATCTATTGATGCATTGTAGCTGATGTCACAGACAATCATTGTTGCTCTCATACCTGGTATCTGGTGCAACAGAGACTCGTTCAGGTTGTTGGAGATGAATTTCACATGCTTTGCAGTTGAGTAGAATAAAAAGAAAGGAGACCCAGATATTTCCTTCTATCAATCACCAAAATAGAAGAATGCCATCAGAGTTGCAAGCAGCTCTCAGTGAAGTTTACATTTTGTATCAGCTGAGTTTCAGTGCAGTTAGCTTCTCCTTGATGGAATGGCATATTATCGGTTCAATTACCCAGCAGGCCATGAAACAACAATTAGCATTTGTGCTTTTTATTGCTTTATTTTTATAATATTGACATAACAAAACAAACAGGGACAAAGCAAAAAGAGAACAAAGGCCCACCTTCACATTCAAATTGCAAGATATGCAACTGGTAAATTAAAAAGTTATTCCATACCGTGTCAACAAGTAAAGTAATTAATGGGAAGGACGGTCCCATCGATTAATCAATAGGATTTTTATCCATTTCTTGGCAAAATATCCGACAAAACTGCTGTATTTTCCCACAGTACCATAAGCAATGAGTAAGGCTACCAGTTTCTATTCTGCATTGAAGGCAGTGTGGAGAAATATCAGAATTAAATTTATGACACTCAGCAGTGGACAGATGAACCGTGTGCAGGGGCTTTAACTGCATAGCTTACTCGGCACACGCTTAATGTTTTTACATCTTTCCAGGCGTCTTTCCAGTCTTCCTCCGTAGTCTTAAGAGTTAAATTGCTTTTCCCACAGGTAGAGATGTTTGTGGTGTTGTATCCCTAAAGGATATGGTAAAGTAGACCAGATTTGCCTGATATCTGTAAGAATAATCATCTCTCTACGTGTGTGATCTTGTGATGTCTAAGGACTCTTGTATTCTTCATTATGAAATCTCTCAGCTGAAAATATATAAAACAAAATCTTTCTGTTGCATATCAAAACTTTTTTAACTGAAATGCATCTTGTTAGGCCCTTCCAATAAGTACAAATAATGGCTATTCCTTTATTCGCCCTACCTCTCCTAAAGCTGATCTCCATCACTCCATGAAAAGAGTCACAATCCTGACATATCTGTGGGGGATTACTCTGTAAATATCTGAAGAATCTAGACCATTTTAGTGCATATTGAGACATGTTTCATATCTGGTGATATATGCACATGAAATTCTGCATGAGGACATTAATTGTCTGATTTTTTGCCTTTTCTGAGTTCAGAATGTGAATTGCAGCCATGTAGTGTCTGGATAATGTTGCCCCCCTAAAGAAGAAGAAATTAGGTAAGATTATGAAGGCTCCCTGGTTTAATTCCCAGCTTCGAGCTCTAAAACAGGCGTCAAGGCGTTTGGAAAACAAACGGCGATCATCAGGATTAGAGGAGTCTCACTTCACCTGGAAAGAAAGTTTAATTGTATACAAAAAAGCCTTACGTACGGCAAGAACAGCTTATTATTCATCATTGATAGAGGAAAACAAAAACAACCCTCGGTTTCTTTTCAGCACTGTAGCCAGGCTTACTAGGAGCCGGAGTGCTGTGGAGCCATGTATTCCTTTCTCACTTAGCTGTGATGATTTCATGTATTTTTTCAGGAATAAAATTGATACTATTAGAGATCAAATCCACAATATTCTTCCTTCTACCTGTAATGTTGAGCCTGTTGTGGTCTCTGAAGCATCCTTAGAACCAGGATCTGACTTGTGTCTAAATAGTTTCTGTCCTGTCCAACCCTCTGAATGAACTAAAATAATAGCCTCATCTAAACCATCCACCTGTATCTTAGACCCTCTCCCAACGAGCCTCTTTAAGGACATTTTCCCTTTAATTAATACATCACTACTAAATCTTATCAACATGTCTTTAGTGACAGGATATGTACCACAATCATTTAAAACTGCTGTAATCAAGCCTTTCCTTAAAAAGCAATCTCTGGATCCAGAGGTGATAGCAAATTATAGACCTATATCTAACCTCCCGTTTATGTCCAAAATTCTGGAGAAAATAGTTTCAGCTCAGCTACATGCCCACCTGAGCAGAAATAATTTATGCGAGGAGTTTCAGTCAGGATTTAGAGCTCATCATAGTACTGAGACGGCATTGGTGAAAGTTACTAATGACCTTCTTATGGCCTCAGACAAAGGACTTGTGTCCGTACTTATCTTGCTTGATCTTAGTGCTGCATTTGATACAGTCGATCATAACATTCTGTTACAAAGACTAGAACAGGTGATTGGAATTACAGGTACAGCGTTAAGCTGGTTTAAATCATATTTATCTGATAGACTTCATTTTGTTCATGTAAATGACAAGTCCTCCTCACAAACTACAGTAAGTCATGGAGTTCCTCAAGGTTCTGTACTTGGACCAATACTCTTCACACTATATATGCTCCCTTTAGGCAAAATTATTAGACAGCATGGAATAAACTTTCATTGTTATGCAGATGATACTCAACTATACTTATCCTTTAAACCAGATGAAACAAATCAGCCCAATAGGCTACAAAATTGTCTCATAGACATAAAGACTTGGATGTCTAGAAATTTTCTCCTCTTAAACTCAGATAAGACTGAAGTAATTCTCGTTGGATCTGAAAAACTCAGAGCTAAATTTTCCAGTTTTGTAATGAACCTGGATGGCATTACTTTAGCTTCCAGTGCTACAGTGAGAAACCTTGGAGTAATATTTGACCCTGACCTGTCCTTTGGCCGACATATTAAGCAGGTTACTAAAACAGCCTTCTTTCATTTACGTAATATAGCCTAAATTAGGGACATTCTGTCTCAGAGTGATGCAGAAAAACTGGTTCACGCTTTTGTTACTTCGAGACTAGATTACTGTAACTCTCTATTACTGGGCTGTCCTAAATATGCCCTGAAAAGCCTTCAGCTGATCCAGAATTCTGCAGCCAGAGTCCTGACCAGAACCAGCAGGAGAGATCATATTTCTCCAGTTTTAGCCTCTCTTCATTGGCTGCCTGTTGAATCTAGAATAGAATTTAAAATCCTTCTCCTTACATATAAAGCCCTCCACAACCAGGCTCCACTATATATCAAAGACCTCATAGTTCCTTATATACCAAGCAGAGTACTTTAAGTACCTTTAAGACTAGGCTGAAGACTTATCTTTTTGATAAGTCCTATATCTAGGGATGGTTAGCATCCCTTAGTTATGCTGCTATAGGTTTAGACTGCTGAGGGACATTTCCTGATACACTGAGCTTCTTTCTCTTTATCTCTCTCTTTTATCCCCCCCCAATAACAGTGTTGCATCATTAACATGTATGTCTCCTGTCTCAGCAGGTCTCCCTGGCCGGGAGTAGCAGTTCCTGTTGTCTGTTGTCTTTCTGTCCTCTTCCCCCCACACAGCAGAGGCAGATGGCTGCCTGTCCTGAGCCGGGTTCTGCCGGAGGTTTCCTTCCTGTTAAAAGGGAGTTTTTTCCTTCCCACTGTCGCCAGTGTGCTTGCTCAGGATGGGAGATTGAGTTGGACTCAACTCAATCTGTTGGTTTCCTTATATAGGCTGTTATGAATTGGCCTTCATTATGTTTTCCCCTCTGTCTGTAAAGCGTCTTGAGATGGCATTGCCGTGATTTGACGCTATATAAATAAAGTTGAAATTAATTGAAATTGAATTTAAAAAATGAAATATCTATAGATTTTCTTTTTACCTGCTTTGACATTTGAATCTTGGATCACGTCTTCCTACCCATTTCTCCCCCATCTGGACTCTACTCCAGGTTCATTAAAGCCACTCAGTAGAATCATGCCTCAAGCTTGATTTCAAAGAAGACTCACCCGTTTTTCCAACCCCATTGAGAAACAAGCTGGTGGAGTTAGCAAGAATCCTAATAAAAATCTCTACTCCTGATACATATATATATACATATATATGTATATATATATACATATATATATATATGTATATATATATATGTATATGTATATATATATATGTATATGTATATATATATATATATATATATATATATATGTATATGTATATATATATATATATATGTATATATATATGTATATGTATATATATATGTATATGTATATATATATATATATATGTATATATGTATATATATATATGTATATGTATATATATATGTATATGTATATATATATATATATATATATATATATACATATATATATGTATATATATATAAATATTTAGGCCCTGCTATGGACTGGCAAGCTGTCCAGGGTGTACCCTGTCTGTTGCCCAAAGCTAGCTGGGATAGGCTCCAGCTTCCCCGCGACCCTGAATTGGATTAAGCGGTTTAGAAAATGAATGAATGAATGAATGAATATATATATTTATATATATTAGGTGTGCTTTCCTTAGCCTGCGCCAGATCGTTACAGTGTTTCATGTGATGCTCATGCCTACCTACCTGATCTGAATCCAAGCCTGTTGGAATAAAAAAAAAAAAACTGAACTGCTTCTTGTCTCAGAAGTCCTGCTTTTGGGTCCTCTGCCTGAGCTCAGGCAGCATCCTCCGAGTCAGACGCTGATGAGGTTAGAAACACCTTATCCTCTCAGGAGGCCAAACTTCTCCACCATGATGCACAACTACCATCCATTAGTCAAGGAGCAGACCTGACCTAGAGACAGAACGGTTACCAACCCACCATGCCAACCCAAATTAACCACCTGGCTCTGCAGAGGCAACCGATGGTCTCTCATCTGGACAAGCTCCTTCCTTCTACAGTGGCCACGACTCCGGCTGCACAACCAGCTTCATCGGCAGTTCCACACTCTCCGTCTGGCTGCTCTGGAAACATTTTCAGGTGACTCAGGTGACTGCTGCACTTTCCTGGTTCAGTGTGATCTACATTTCAAACATGATCCCAGTTGTTCTGTCTCAGATCAAGCCAAGGTCGCATTCATGATCTCTCATCTTACTGAACAAGCAACAGCCTGGGCAACAGTGGGATCGTGGCGCTACAGTCTGTCATGATGCTACAGCTTTTTCTCAAGCTTTGATCATTCTTCCCCTTACCAAGATGCTTCCAGAAAACTGTTGAGCCTCAAACAGTGGGGTCGCAGGGTAATGGATTACGCCATTGACTTCTGCACTGCAAACAGCGGATGGAATGATGTAGTAAAAAGGGATGCCTTCGTCTTTGGTCTTGAAATACGGGGTTTTTTTGGCTCCTCGTGACTTTCCCACAGACTTTGAAGACCTGTTGGACCTGGCCACATGCATCGATACCCGTCTTCAGGAGAGATAGGGAGAGAGATGGCACTCAAAACGACTGTGCAAGCCACAGAAAACACCCAGGTTCCAGTGTGAACCATGTCAGCCATTCTCATCCTCACCAGTGTTCTCTGATCCACCGATGACATCAGAGGAGGAGTCCCTGCAGCTGGGGACATTCTGGTGCTCATGAAACGCTGATGGATAAATCCTTGGCCTTATCTTTGCATGCAAAGCTTCAGCCACTTAGCCAACCTGTCAGTGTTAGATTGTTGGATGGCACTCTTTTGAGCTATGTTACTCATCAGACCATAAACTCCTGTCACTGTGAGGACATTCGTTTTCCTGTGTTTGAGTGATCCCAGAACCCTCTCATCCTTGGCCTGCCATGGCTAATTCCTCACAGCCCATACCAATCAATCAAGATAATCAAGAATACTTTATTCATCCCAGAGGGAAAATTCAAGGTTCCAGTAAAACTCGTCATAGGTTTTACAAACAAACACACAATACAGAGATACACAGATCACGGAGCAGGTCATAAGCTGAGGCCCCGCAGCCAGCTTGATCCGGCGCTGCCTTTAACAGAGTGGAAAGAAACAACATGAGGTAAACATGGAGGAGGAAAAAAAAGTAAGTTTCTCTATACCGCCTTACAGGCAGTCTAGAGATTTAACAAAAAAATAAGCAAACCTCAAAACAGAAAAAGCATATATTCAGACAATCACAACATGAGGAAAACACAGGAGGGTGTGGTCGGGGGGTGTGTCTGTAACAGTGGGTGTGAGTGTGCATACGTGTGAAATGAAAATGAAATCCAGTATTGTAGCAGATAATTAATTTGAGGAGGTCTTGTTCCGGAGGCTGATGGCTGCTGGCAGGAATGATCTTCTGTATCTTTCAGTCTTACATCGGACCTGAAGAAGCCTCTCACTGAACACACTTTGTTGTTTCATCACTGTGTTGTGGAGAGGGTGTGAAGAATCCTCATCATCATCATCCATCATCTTCATCAGCTTGTGCAGCATTCTTCTTTGGACAATCAGCTCCAGCGGCTCCAGAGTTACTCCAAGCACAGAAGCAGCTTTCTGGCTCATTTTGTTGATTCTCTTCAAGTCTCTGGTTCTGATGCTACTACCCCAGCAGATGCTGCAAAGCTGACTGCACTCTCCACAACAGACTTCTAGAAGATATGCAACATCTCTCTGGCTCTGTCTCCTCCCGTCGGCGGCAGTCTTGGCGTTGCTGGTGGCGCCGGGCCCCAGCCCTGGATGGATGTCTGGGTGGGAGCAGGGGATTCTCCGGCCCCTGGAGTGCTGGCGCTGGGCCGCTGGGGATGGGGGGACGACCGGGGTGCTGCCTCTTGCAGCGTCTGGCGGGCTGGGACTTGCCCTTCTGCCCTGGGGCTGTCCCGGTGAGGTGGGGGCACCTACTGCGGCCAGCTGATGAGTTGGTCGCCCAGGGGAGGAGTCCTTTTCCCCTGGTTGTGCCCCCTCACAATGCCCCCCTCCTCTTCCCCCACCCGACATCATACATACAGCATATAGGGCACGGTGGGGCGGGTGAAGTCGGTGGTCCCGGGAACCCTAAGGGGCATTTTCCGATGGACCCCGGCGACCACCTGCCCCACTAAATTTTAATTGCAACATAGACACCAATATACATTTAGGGTTTGGAGGGGACAGGCGCCTTGGCCATGGGGGGTGGACAGGAGCTACAGCGGTGGACAGGACCCCTCCCATCGGGGTCTTTCTCCCCTCGATTTTACTCACAACTTAGACACTATTACATTTACACAAGCAGCACACACACTTAACACACACACACTCACATAAACAAGGGAATGCTGGGGAGGGGGGGTCTGGCTGTCTGGCAGCAGCTGGTCCCACCCCCCCCACGGCCACCCCTTTTTTTTACTGGCACTACAACCACGACCCACCCATGCACACACCACAGAGGCGGGTGGGTGGCAGGGGTCTTCCTATGCCCCCTCTTATTGGGGAGCACTCGGGGTACGGGGGGCGGGCCTGGTGCTCGCCTGGGGGTTGGGGAAGGGGCGCTGCGGGGACCCTCTGTCCTGGGCTGCATGAGGGGGCCGCAGGGTCTCTGGTTGGCTGCATGGGGGGGTGTGTGGGGGTGTGAATGTGGAGAATTCAGGTCTGGGGCCTGCAGTCCTCCGGCTCTGGCTGTCGCTGGGGAGGGGGGGGGGGATTGGGAGGGAGAGGGAGGGTTGAATGGGAAGGGGTGTGGAATGGGAGGGGGGGGAGGGTGGGAGTGTTGGGGGCGGTAGGGCTTGGGAGGGAGAGGGATGGGGAGGGTGCTGGCAAGGGGGGATAGGAAGCAGCGGGAGGGTTGTGGGGAGGGGTTGTTGGGGGGATGGTCTACGGACGTGTCCTTGTCCTTGGGGATCCCGCCCCTGGTATCGTGGTGGCGCCGGCCCGCAATGGTTTTGCTCTGGGTGGGCGGGGCCCGCTGGGTCTTGGCCGGGGCTCTGCCGGGGGGTACGGGAGGTACTGGGGCCTGTGGGCTGCCGGCTCTCTGTGCGGCCCACGCTTCAGCACCCGGCGCCCGCCGCCCGCCGGGCCAGCTTGCCGTCGCCCTGTGCTACCTGGTGCCCCTGCCTCGTGGCGCCGGGTGGCGCCTGCCTGGAGGCTTCCACTGCTCTGGGCTCGGGGGACGGAGGCTCTCTCTGCTTTGCCTGCCCGGGCTCTGTGCGCGGTGGGCTTGCCGGGCCCTGGGGGCCTTGGCTTCCTCCCCTACGCCTCGGGTCGTGGTCGTGCTCCCCTACAAGCACTCAGCTGATCTTTGATTGCATGATCACAGGTTGAACACTCACACGTGCACGCCCACAAAGCGCTCATCTTCCCATCTGCTTCCTACTAAATGTTGCTGATGACTCTCTATAGGTATGTTTAATATGTTTAATAACATATTTAATAATATGTTTAATTTAAATTAATTAATTTAATTTAATTTAATAATATGTTTAGTATGTTTAATAACGGTTGGTATTGTCATTGTTATTTTATTAATTCATTTACTTTTTTGACCTATGAAATAATGTGATATGTGATAATGACAAATAAGTCATTATCACAAGTGGTCCTTCGAGCCGGATTCCACGAACTGCACCATGGCCACATCCAGAGATTCCGATGATGAGCAGCTACAACGGAATCCTAATCCCAGCAGAGTGCATCGCATTCCTGGACATCTGGAGGACTTTGATCTTAGCTACCCACTCGCAAATCGTCAGTCATCCACAGTAACACCAGCATTACCCACGCAGCCCGGATATGTTGTGCCACAGAGTCCAGATAGATGGTCCATCTCTTCTGCACCTACTTATCAGCATGCGGAAAACACTGAAGATAGAATGCAGCGACTGGAGATACATTGGGAAGCCATAAGTCATCAGATGAGAAAGCTGGAGAAAGAGATGAGTGATGTTAGATTGAGCTCCTGTCCGAGGAGTGCCTTTGCTCGGCCCAATTATCCTTACAGCTATGTTGGAGCACGGCCTGGATACCATAGTCCCCTCCAATTAGAGAGAATTGCCCTACCACCAGGTCCCAGCCCCACTCCAGGAGTGAGATCTTCATCACGATTACAGGAACACACTTATTGCCATCCTCCTCAGCCCTTAGTCACATCTCAAGTGCCAAATCCACATCCTGCTCTTCCCTCACAGCAGTTTACACCTCCTGCACCCCTGCAGCAGCAGCAGCCCCATTCAATAGCAGCTCCTGCTAAAGGTATAGGTCCATTTCCCCCTGTAGTGCTTTCAGCAGCACCTGCTGCAACAGTACCTATTCAGCCTAGAGGGCCGGATGAGGACTGGCTAACACCTCCTCCTCCTTTGAACTATGCTACAGCAGCTCCGCTGCCTCGACCATATGACCCTGTCCCAATATATACATCATACAGTGCACCCAGGTACACTCAGTTCCAAACTGTACCTACCTCCTCCCAGCCTGTGACACAAGGAGCCTCCTTGTATAACTCACATGCTCCACAGCCTTTGCAACTCCACTATGCCAGCCATCTCTTCCTCCTGCCTGCAATTATGCACCCGACATGATGGAGATGGCTATTGCATCATCATTTGGTGTTCCCAAACTGAAGCTGTGTATCTTCAGCTCAGGGAAAGAGAGCGACTTTCTACTGCTCAAGAAAGGTTTAGAAAGTGTGCTCTCACCTTAAGTGAGTGACTATTAAGTGTTCCACTTAAGTGAAGACTATAAATATCAAGTTCTTCTTGATCATTTAAAATTCCCTGCTGCAGTCCAGATTGCCAAAAGGTATATTAACAGTACCAATCCATACACCTGTGCCATGACTGCACTTCAGATGAGATATGCCAGCCTCGACAGCTAGTGCAGGGAGAGCTCAAAGCTATTCTTAATGCACCACCTGTGAGAACAGGTGATTATCAAGGCATTGAGGACTTCGCAGCTGCAGTATGCTTAGCTCAATGGACAGCCCCGCATCATCCAAGCTTAGTTGTGGTTCTCATGTTGACACCTTGCTCACAAAGTTACCTCTCAACTTCAGAGACTCATTTGCTGAGCATTGCTTTAACAGGGGAATTATCCAGAGTGGCAGTGACAAGACGTACACTTTACCTGATCTAGCTGAGTGAGTTGAGCGTAAGGTACAAACACTGCAGGTGTTCCGCCGGATCGGCACAAACTCTGAGTCCAGCAATACAGATAACAGGGAGAGGAGACTTTCTAGACAGCTGAAACCTAAGCCCACTGCAGTGTTAATGGGAAGTAATCAGAGTGTAGTGCCCCCTGCTACACACTCAGCATCTAACTCTCCAATCGAAACCAAGAAGCGGGATAGATTCAAACCTTACTGTCCATACTGTAACAAACAAGAGCACTACTTAAATGCATGTGTAGAGTTCACAAAGCTTACAAGTGAAGCCAAAGCAACCTGGGTCAAGGAAAAGAAGAAATGCTGGAAATGTGGCAGAGGACATTCTCCTGTAAACTGCACACTTAAGAAACCTTGCACAATATGTGGGGAACAAAATCTCCCTGTACTACATGAAGTAGCCCTCACAGAGAACATTTTGACTGCAAGTACATCCCATAATGTAGTTTACATGGATCAGGCTATTCATTCCGGAAGAGTGATGCTAAAAGTAGTACCAGTGCGCTTACATAATGGGAGGAAATATGTAGACACGTATGCTGTATTGGACGACGGGTCTGAGCGTACTATCATCCTGCCCGCAGCGGTTAACTAGCTAGGTCTCACTGGACAGCAGGAAATCTTATCGCTAAGAACCATTAGACAAGAGGTTGTACAGCTGAAGGGAGCTACTGTGTCATTTAAAGTGTCAGCCCAAGGAAAGAAGGGATTGAAATACAACATTGATTATGCTTTCACAGCAACAGAGTTGAATCTTGCTGACCAGTCCTGTCCAGCCACGCGTTTGCAGAAGAGTTATAACCATCTGAAGGACCTCACGTTACCATCCTTCAATAAAGTCAAACCTATGGTCCTCATCGGGTCAGACCACCCACACCTAATCACGCCTAAGCATCCAGTGATAAGTGGCCCTATTGGTGGCCCCGTAGCCGTCTGCACTGCTTTGGTATGGACAGTGCAGGGACCAACTGGCTTTCAACAACAGCAGCCAAGAGATAGCGGTTGTCTTCATTTGTCTGTTCTTTCCCCTACAGAAGAAATGCAGCAGCATGAAGAGAAACTCTGGCAAATAGGCACACTGCCATTCCAGTCTTCAAAGGAGGCCACACGTTCTGGAGAAGACAAAGCTGCTCTCCAAAAGCTAGAACAGAGAAGTATTAGAGTCACAGTAGATGATGTGAGTCGTTATGCTGTCCCACTTCAGCGCAGAAAGAACTCTGCTCTTACATGCCTCACCCAATGCTGTTATGCCTCTTCTTAGAGCAACTGAGCGCCGCTTGTTACACAAGCCTGAACAACTGTCAGTTTACAATGAGGAACTGCAGAAGCTAGTGAAAGCTGGTTATACAGAGAAGATTAGTATGGAAGAGCTCAACGGTTCCGAGGAGTCATGGTTCCTGCCGCACCATCTTGTGTATCACAATGGCAAACCCAGAGTTGTCTTTAACTTTTCCTTTGTTCACCAACAGATGTGCCTCAACAATAATCTTCTGCCAGGCCCATCACTAGGCCCTTCCCTTCTTGCAGTACTTCTCAGATTCCGGGAATATGCTGTAGCCATCCGTGGAGATATTCAAGGCATGTTTCACCAGGTGCGTCTCCTCCCACAAGACCAGCCACTGCTCCATTTTCTGTGGAGAAATGGAGAGAGAGAGCGTGGCCCAGACATCTACGAATGGCGCGTGCTACCCTTTGGCACAACTTTCAGTCCATGTTGTGCCATATATGCACTACAACGCCATGTACAAGAAAACAGTGAAGGTAACGAAGATATTGTCAACTCAGTACTGCAGGCCTTCTACGTGGACAACGGTCTCCAGTCACTTTCCTCACCAGACGAGGCCAAGCAGCTCATCGACAGGCTTCGCACCATCCTTGCAAATGGAGGGTTCAATATAAGACAGTGGTCCTGTAACAGGCCAGACGTCGTTACTCATCTGCCATCAGAAGCGAAGTCCACCAGCTGTGAGATGTGGCTGTCTGCGCACAAGGAAGATCCACTGGAGTCAACACTGGGTCTGCAATGGAACTGCAGCACAGACACCCTACGCTATAGGCACAGAGACATTCCGTCTGCTGAGCCTACTCTAAGATATGTGTACAGAGTACTCGCAAGCCTTCCTGATTCCTGATTCCTTATACCACACATGCTAAGGTGCTGGTCCAAGGCCTGTGGAAGAAAGGCAGAGTGGGATGAACCCATCACAGATGAACTCCTCCCTGCGTGGCATAGCTGGGAGAGCGAACTACCACAGCTACAGCAGATCAGAATCCCAAGGTGCTACACTTCAGACATCCCTGCTAACCAGCCTGTTGACCTGCACATATTTACAGATGCCTCAGAGAGGGCCTACGGTGCTGTCGCTTACCTCAGGGCAGAGCATAACGCAACAGGTGCAGTGCAAGTTTCCTTTGTTCTAGCTCGATTACATGTAGCCCCAAAGAAACAGCTGTCCATTCCCCATCTAGAGCTGTGTGCAGCTCTTTCTGGTGCACAGCTAGCAAAAGTCCTACAGACAGAGCTTACACTAGTAATCAGAAGTACAACACTGGACTGATTCAACCACTGTCATCCACTGGATTAAGTCCGAGTCCCAGCAGTACAAGGTGTTTGTGAGGACACGCATTGCTGAGATTCAGGAACTGGTCGGAGCAGACACCTGGTGGTACATTCCTACTGATGAGAATCCTGCCGACGATGTCACTCGTGGCAAACATCTCAGAGATTTGTCTACATCCAGCCGCTGGACAGGTAGACCTAACTTCCTGAGTTGGCCATCAAGTAGATAGTCATCCACGCCTGTTACCACCTCCTCACAGATGGAGGAAACTTGTGCTATCTTTTGTGGTAGTGTGGGTACAGCCATGCCTGTATATCCTGACCTGTCTCAGTATAAATCCTGGTACGAGCTGATACAAGCCACATACCTGACCATCAATGGACCAGCTGCTCCTCCAATGATTGCCACTGACCATATTGAGATGCTGGACACCATTCATCCTATTGTCCTTGCACCTAACCATCCGGTCACCCAGTTGCTTATCCAAAACTACGACTTCCAGCTGCTCCATCCAGGTCCTCATCGTGTGTTTGCTGAGATGAGGCGGACATATTGGGTTCTTCGTGGATGGCAAGCTGTGAAGAAATATCAACGTGGTTGCATCGAGTGCTAAAGATGGCGCAACAAACCAACTGTTCCACGCATGGCAGACCTCCCTGCTTCACGTTTGCGTCTCCAGAAGCCCCCGTACTGGTTCACTGGTGTGGACTGTTTTGGACCCTATACAATCAAGATAGGCCACCGACAAAAAACGAGATGGGGCATCGTCTTCAAATGCCTAATTACAAGGTGTGTACATCTGGATCTTTTGTGCAGCATGGACACGGATGCCTTCCTCCTTGGTTAGCGATACAAGTGAACAGGATGAACCAACTGAAAAGAGAAGAAAGGTGGCAACTCCTGGCACAAGATCGTTCATTGATGTGTATCTTATTGGGCAACCCAGCTCCAGCATCAGTCAACTTCCTACTAATCGCCAGGTGTTCCAGTATTTCCTGCATTTGAGGAATGAGAATCTCAACAGTGACAATGGATCTCTAGCCCATGATACAGTGGATGCCGTTTTGCCATTCTGGAGTATGGCAAAGATTAAAATACTAACTAGACCAAATGCAGTCAACCGCTTAATGATCCTCCATGAAAAGTGAAGGAAAATTGTCAAAAACAAGGAAAGAGAAAACAAACCAGAGGAAGAGAAACAAACTGACTTTCTGATGACTTAGGCAAGTTATTTGATATTGGATCAAAATATGCTGTGGAGGATATAAGAACTAAATGTATGCTCACAAAGGATGCCAAGGAAAAGGACATCAATTTCTACTTGGAACAACAGACCACTCGCCTGGCACACGACAAGGAGTTTGAGAAGAAGCCTAGAAAGAAAAGCTTCCGAAAAGAAAGAAGAGAAAATGTTATCAGTGACGAAGACCCAGAGAGCAGTCAAGGCACGAGTACTAGGGAAAGTTCCACAGTAGTGCAATGCTACATTGCAGCTAATAGACACATGGGGTCTCACAGGCAACATTGTAGGCTTGGTATTTGATACTACAGCAAGCAACAGTGACATCAACAACGGTGCAGCAAAGCTGATTGAAGAAAAACTAGACAAAAAGGTATTCTACTTTGCTTGTTCACTTGTCCTGTTCACTTGTATCACTAACCACTTTTCTCGCTGCATGGTTGTCTTCCAGATGCCATAATGTCAGCAGTTCACAAATCTTAAATCAATATTAACTGACAATCTCAAAGAGATAAAACATAATTAGTGATAAATTGTGATGATGCATGTCTCTAGAGGCAGGCATAGCCAAGCTCCAAGATCAAAATAACTGCTATATTTATTTAAGTTAGATCTTGGAGAACGGGGGAAAAATAACAGTTTGCATATGTTTGATGAAAAAGGTCAAATTTGAAGAGGTCGAATGCACCAATCTGAGCAGAAAAAAATCTGAAGAGTTTCAGTCAGGATTTAGAGCTCATCATAGCACAGAGACAGTACTGGTGAAAGTCACTAATGATGTTCTCATGGCCTCAGATAAAGGACTTCTGTCTGGACTCATTCTTTTAGATCTCAGTGCTGCATTCGACAGTATTGATCACAAGATTCTGCAAAAGAGGCTGGAACATGTTATTGGGATTAAAGGGACCGCATTAGACTGGTTCCAGTCATATTTATCTGATAGATTTCAGTTTGTAAATGTAAATGATGAGTCTTCCTCACACACCAGGGTAAGTCATGGAGTTCCTCTGGGTTCTGTACTTGGACCAATACTTTTCACATTATACATGCTTCCCTTAGGAAATATCATCAGGCAGCATGGTATAAATTTTCACTGCTATGCGGATGACACTCAGATCTACCTTCCATGAAGCCAGATGAAACCAATCAGTTTCTTCGATTACAAAGATGTCTTACAGACATCAAGACCTGGATGACTCTGAATGTTCTCCTTTTAAACTCAGACAAGACAGAGGTCGTTATCTTCGGGCCTGAAAACCTTAGAACTAAGTTATGTAAATAATCTGGATGGCATTAATCTGGCCTCCAGTACCACTGTGAGGAATCTTGGAGTCATTATTGACCAGGACTTGTCTTTTAGCTCACATTTAAAACAGGTTTCTAGAACCGCCTTCTTCCACCTGCGTAATACTGCAAAAATTAGGGGCATCTTGTCTCAGAAAGATGCAGAAAAATGAGTCCATGCCTTTATTACTTCCAGACTGGATTACTGCAATTCCTTATTTATGGGTTGTCCCAAATATGCCCTGAAAAGTCTCCAGCTGATCCAAAATGCTGCAGCGAGGGTTCTGATGAGGACTAGCAGGAGAGATCATATTTCACCAGTTTTAGCCTCTCTACACTGGCTCCCTGTTAAATCCAGGATCAAGTTTAAAATTCTTCTCCTCACATATAAAGCTCTCCATGACCAAGCTCCATTGGACATAAAAGATCTTATAGTTCCATATATTCCAAATAAAGCACTTGGCTCTCAGACTGCAGGTTTACTGGTGGTTCCCAGAGTCTCAAAGAGTACTATGGGAGGAAGAGCCTTTAGCTATCAGGCTCCTCTCTTATGGAACCAGCTCCCACTGTGGGTTCAGGAGGCAGACTCCCTCCACACCTTTAAGATGGAGCTGAAAACCTTCCTTTTCCATGATTCTTATAGTTAGGATATGAGCATCTCCTGAGTTGGAGTCTGCATGTACGGGACCCAACTGTCCAGGTTCTGCTCATTGCTCTTATAGTTATGGGTAGTCTAGCCATCCATTACTTATGTAGCAATGGGGATGTTACCTGATGCACTGAGAAGTACCTCGCTCTATTTCTCTAATATATTAATGTATAAATATATGCCAATATTGCAGTCTCTAACTTATTTCTCCTTTTTTCCGCAGCTCTTCCTGAATAAGTGCAGTTGTACATGTTGATCTGTCTTTCCTGTCCTCTCCACCCCAACCAGTCGAGGCAGATGGCTGCCCTCCCTGAGCCGGGTTCTGCCAGAGGTTTTCTTCCTGTTAAAGGGGAGTTTTTTCCTTCCCACTGTCGCCTCGTGCAGCTCAGGATGGAGGATTGGATCCAAGTCATGACTTGATGCAATCAGTTGGTTTCTATTATAGGATATGTATGAATCGGCTTGAAATGATGTGTATGTTGATTTGTGTATGTAAAGTGCTCTGTGACAACACTGTTGTTAAGTGGCGCGATACAAATAAAGTTGAATTGAAAAACAATCTGTTTTACCTGCAAAAGCAAAAACCTGGAAGAGGCTATTTCTGCTTCATGTTTTCTGTGTTCATCACACACCCGCCTCAGAATGTCCGACCAATCACACAATACTTCTCGAGCCCCAAAAGAAAAATTGTTTCCCAGCCTGATGTGTCGAAAACTGTCTTCAAAAACGTCTGCCAGGACAAAATGGCATCTATATCTTTTCGGGGCCTTAACAAGAATATTCTTGCTTACACACTTACACAGACTCAGAAGAATGAACGGAGAAGAAACTTTGCGACGCTCCAACAAAGGAATGAGGAAGACAGATGGAGAAATTATCTGCTCCTCTTGTAGCAACAGGACTAAGTGAAGAAATTGTTTACAAGAAGCAAAGGCGATTACAACTAAAATATTGGCTGTTGGGGTGTTTTATAACATTCTAGACATCATTGCACTCAAAATGCAGGTCCACCGATGCTGAACCAGGTAGAGAGGGCAAACTGGCCACAAGCCGACTGCTGTTCCTCCTGAGCTACAGCCGCTCACCTTGTCTTGTCATAATCCCCTGCCAGTTATTGATATTTTAGGTATTACTTGACTTATTCCTTGTTCAAAAGGGGGATTGGATCCAAGTCTAGGTTCCATGCAGTCCGTTGGTTTTCCTTGGCTAGGTTATTGATAATGAACCGACTGTAGAGTGTCCGGAGAGAATGCGGTAACGCGAGACTCGGCGAGATTTGGCAGGATCAATATGGCGTGCTACTGAAGTAAACAAAACCTTTATTACCAGGCTAACGGTGAGAAATTAAATGAAGAATTTAAAACATTTAAACATCACACCAATCACACCAACCCGGTCACTCTGGATAACAACAAAGAAGATCTCACCAGCCCGACATAGGTCATCGAAGAAAGCTTCCAGTGGATCTTAATGGGGAAAACCAGCAACACCGCTGTGACGGCGCCAGCGGATTCCCCGAAGTAACATCTCCAGTTTCTCCAACAGGTAGTGCTACAATGGATATCCTAATCTCCATCGACAGGAAGTTATCCAGCCTAGACGCCAGGCTTTCCCTGCTGGAAGTTCTACACCGGGAGTTCCAGTCGTTAAAGCACAGTCTAGAATACAGCCAGCAGCAGGTAGAAGCTTCAGCTACGGAGAACAACGCGCTCAGAGACTCTGTTAAGACTCTCACGGATGGAGTATGCCGACTAACGGAGGAAAATAAAAAAAATGAAAGAATTATTCTTAGATATCCAGGCCATAGCATGAGAGATAACTTAGTTATTTCAGGGCTCGCTGAGCAGCCAGAGGAAGACACAGAGGTAACCGTGAAAGAATTCATCCGATCCCACCTGAAGCTTCCAGAGGAAAAAGGTAAAAGCCATCTCCTTTCACCGTGTTCATCGCATGGGAAGAAAAACATCGGAGGGCAGACCAAGACCAATAGTTGCTAAATTCGTGCTACACAAAGAAAAAGAAGAGGTGAAGCGCTGTGGGAGACAGCTCCGTGGGACTAATATCAGCATCAGTTCCCCAGAGAGATCCTGGAGCGTCGTAAGATCTTGTTCCCCATCAGGAGGAAATTCCTGGACGGAGGAGCCCGCGCGGTCATCTCGGTGGACAAGCTCTATGTCAATGGCCAGCTACATCGTGACCATAACACCACTCCCTGGCTCTACTAACCTCAGATATGTATCCACACTCTACACGCTTTGCACTGGTGATATTAGGGCTAATAAGTCTCACTGGGTTTAAATCAGAGTTTAATGTTTGCTCACAATAGTTAACAACACTGCCAGTCTCTTTCACAAAACAGATCTCCTTATGGGTTTGTTTTTCCTTTTCACCCACTTTCCTCTTTTGGTCAACTTCTGGCTCATCTTTTTCTCTCTCCTTCCATACTGTCTTCTTTCTTTCTTTTCTAGCTGCCACCTCACAGAACTAAATAACACAGATGCAAAACTACACAGTTCATTTGATAACACTTACATACATAACCCAACACTCTCACTGTTATTATTTCAAACATATTTAGTAACATTCAATACAGTCATACAACACAAGGCATACATACTTACACCTGCGCACACACTTATTCACATCAAGTGGAAGCATCTAACACCTACCCTGTCACCACAAGCATGACAGTACTTAGGTTTATCACGTGGAATATTCACGGAGCTGGGACCAGAGAGAAGAGACTAAAAATCTTTAACAGGCTAAATGATCTACAGGCAGACATTGTGTTCTTACAGGAGATTCATATGACAAATACTTCAGTGGATGCTCTCTCTACATCCCAGTTTCCTCATGTTTACTCCGCCTGCTATAACTCCAGGCAGAGAGGGGTTGCCATTTTGATAAATAGAAAAGTGACATTCACAGAAATCAACAGAACCACAGATCCAGAGGGAAGATTTATTATAGTGACATTAACTATTCAAAATATGAAGTTATGTTTAGCTAACATATATGGGCCAAATGTGGATGATTCCTCCTTCTTTCATTCCTTTTTTAAAACTGTCTCAGAACACTCAGACAGCACACTTATCATAGGAGGAGATTTTAATGTGGTAATGGGTCCCGTAGACAGGATGAATAATTCAGAAAACAATAGAACCTGGCAGTCTGCAGACACTGTTAAACAATATGTGGAGGAACTTGGTCTTTGCGATATATGGCGGTCTTTTCATCTTAATATCAAGGAATACACTTTTTTTCCCCCTCAGTTCACCACTCATATTCTAGGCTAGATTATTTCCTGGTTAGCAGCTCGTTGGTGTGTATGATTTCAGAAACCCAGATCCACCCCGTTACAGTCCGCGATCATGCACCAGTTTCCTTCACTGTAAGAAATACGAGAATCACACCACCTGCTAAAAGCTGGAGATTCAATACAGCACTAACAAAAGACCCCGACTTTATCAGCAAATTCCTAAGAGAACGGGCTGTTTATTTAGAAAATAATAAACCAGGAGTTTCTGTAACGGCTGGTGAATATTGGACTCAAGACCAGTGCTACTTGATTGACAATATGTTTAATATTGGTGATCTTGTAGAAACTCCGGGAATGACAGATTGCCAGGTAAAAACTGCCAAACAGAGAAGACCGGATGCTAACGTGGTTTATTCTAGAAGTAGAGTAGAGTCGTTAAATATGCTTAGGGGAAATTGTATAATTCTGGATACACTCACATGTGAGCTGAAGAAGCATCTGGAATGGGAAGAGAACTCCAGGTCCTGAGCAAGGTTTGATCAAATCAGGAGGGGCCAGAGGCAGAGTGCAGGGTCAGATCCAGATTCAGAGCCAGTCAGATCAATTCAGGAGGGGCCAGAGGCAGAGCGCAGCTACAAAACCCAGGCTAGAGACAGGAGTTAATGCTGGCTTGCAGATAATCTGGCAGAGAACTGAGGGTTGCATGGTGTTTAAGAGGGGAGTGAAACAGGTGAAGAGGATTGGAGTTGATTGATGATAATTGTAGGGAGTAGGAAGCATGCCCAGATAAGGCAGGAGTCGGTGTGGTAGACCAGAATCATAACAGTTTCAGCATGGCTGTGTCTCAATCAGCGCACTGACACGACTTCGCGCACTATGTTTCAGTGCGTTTACACTGACTTTTGGTGCAAAAAATCTCAGTGCACTGAAAGTACCCGGATGCTGCCCTAAACCCGCCCATAAATGCAGTGTGGAACGATGGACACTTCGCGCACTAAATCGACGCCATTTTGCTGACGTAGCGGAAGAGGATGGACTTTCCATCAGTTTACCAGGTAAATAATGGCGGAGTTTAACGCCGGTCCAGGTGGGGATTCATTTGTATAAATGTAAGTATTAAATGATTCCGTTATGATTGTGATGTATACTGCAACCTGCTAATCTATCCCTGACGACAGTTATGGATCTGACCATTTGTCAGACTCGGTAGTTAGCACCGTAGGTTAGCACACTGTTAGCAGTTTTTATCCGCTGTAGTGGACGTATACAGGTTATATGTGTTATAAATGATGAATGTTACAGGTTCTGTATGTTCATTCATCCTTGCTGAACGTCCAGATGAAGGATTGTGGTGTTTATAACGTAAACTATTAATACCGATATAGCGCCAGTTTTTAGAGAGCGGTCCGTTACTATGGTTACCACTGATGCCATAAATCTGCATCGTATCGTCAGATCTGAACTGCTGAGACTGAACGAGAAAATATAGATATAAAATAAACATAGTAGTGAATTTAGTTGGTTTGATTATTAGAGTGCAAAGTGTGTAACTTTCTTCTGCATGGCTCCACCTCGTCTGTCCCTGATTGAAAATCCATCGAGTGTGTGTGTGTGTGTGTGTGTGTGTGTGTGTGTTTAGTTTACGTTGTAGTTGGTGTCATGTAACATTTACTGAATGTTTCGTGTGTTTTGTGTGTGGTAATAAATGAATCATTACAAAATATTTAATTATATTAGAAAAATGTAAAGAGAAGTTCATTGTAGATCTTCATCATATAGAGACACACAATTTGTTTCCCATTCGCCAAATTATTTATTGTTTAGATATAAATGCAGTCATGATCTGGGAAGTAACACATCATTGCCATCCTCTGCTTCTCATCAGTCTCACAGACGGTTCCTGGAGACGCTGCTGGTTCTCCTGCTGGTTGTTCCCCAGCTGCCCTCCTGACATCATCATCATCATCATCATCATCATCATCATCATCATCATCATCATCTGGCTCCAGAAGGTCACCGCTGCTCATGCAGATGTTGTGGGGGATGGTGGACGTACTTCACCTCCTTCCAGAGCCTTTAGGAAGACGGACCGCCACCTGGTCTCTGGGATCCTGAAAGACGGACCTCCACCTGGTCTCTAGGATCCTGAAAGACGGACCGCCACCTGGTCTCTAGGATCCTGAAAGACGGACCTCCACCTGGTCTCTAGGATCCTGAAAGACGGACCTCCACCTGGTCTCTAGGGTCCTGAAAGACGGACCTCCACCTGGTCTCTAGGGTCCTGAAAGACGGACCTCCACCTGGTCTCTAGGATCCTGAAAGACTGACCTCCACCTGGTCTCTAGGATCCTGAAAGACGGACCTCCACCTGGTCTCTGGGATCCTGAAAGACGGACCTCCACCTGGTCTCTAGGGTCCTGAAAGACGGACCTCCACCTGGTCTCTGGGATCCTGAAAGACGGACCTCCACCTGGTCTCTAGGGTCCTGAAAGACGGACCTCCACCTGGTCTCTGGGATCCTGAAAGACGGACCTCCACCTGGTCTCTGGGATCCTGAAAGACTGACCTCCACCTGGTCTCTAGGATCCTGAAAGACGGACCTCCACCCGGTCTCTAGGATCCTGAAAGACGGACCTCCACCTGGTCTCTAGGATCCTGAAAGACGGACCTCCACCCGGTCTCTAGGATCCTGAAAGACGGACCGCCACCTGGTCTCTAGGATCCTGAAAGACGGACCTCCACCTGGTCTCTGGGATCCTGAAAAACTGACCTCCACCTGGTCTCTAGGATCCTGAAAGACGGACCTCCACCTGGTCTCTGGGATCCTGAAAGACGGACCTCCACCTGGTCTCTAGGGTCCTGAAAGACGGACCTCCACCTGGTCTCTGGGATCCTGAAAGACCTCCACCTGGTCTCTGGGATCCTGAAAGATGGACCTCCACCTGGTCTCTAGGATCCTGAAAGACGGACCTCCACCTGGTCTCTGGGATCCTGAAAGACGGACCTCCACCTGGTCTCTGGGATCCTGAAAGACGGACCTCCACCTGGTCTCTAGGATCCTGAAAGACGGACCTCCACCTGGTCTCTGGGATCCTGAAAGACCTCCACCTGGTCTCTGGGATCCTGAAAGATGGACCTCCACCTGGTCTCTAGGGTCCTGAAAGACGGACCTCCACCTGGTCTCTAGGGTCCTGAAAGACGGACCTCCACCTGGTCTCTAGGGTCCTGAAAGACGGACCTCCACCTGGTCTCTAGGATCCTGAAAGACGGACCTCCACCTGGTCTCTGGGGTCCTGAAAGACCTCTCCACACACACCTGGCTTCTGACAGGCAGCAGGTGAAGCGAGCTTGCAGGTGGGTTCAGACAGGCTGCCTGAGGAGCGTCATGAGGAAGATGGACCGCTACAAGCAGGAGGAGATTCAATAAAGGATTCAATAAAATGTTTCTGTAACAACTTTGCTGCATCTCTGTGTCTGAGCATCTTCTTTACAGCATTACATTCCCTACATTATCATTTATAATCCCTTTCCTGTTGCCAGATGTGCACAGCATCAGAGTAAACACCAGTTAAAACACATGTGTTTCATGTAAAGGACATTTTTTATTCTGACAATATCTTTGCATATTTAAAAGCTGTTTTATTAGTGTTTTGATTTGCACTTTATTGTACTAATAAGCATGTGGGAGACATGCAGAGACACATGACAGTCTGATGTTGCTTTGTATTGTTAACAACTGAGATAGATCCCTCTAGTGTAGGCCATAATATATGATGATATGATACATAAAGTTATGTTTGCTGGATTTGTTCATTTATTTATTACAACTTCCTATAAAGAATTTAGTGGGACGAACCGTCTCTGAAACGATGAGCCAACAATGATGCGAGGCTGGCAACAGGTCCGCACTCTGGGTACGTATGCAGGCGGGTCATACACGTTAGAAATAAATAAACATACGTACCAACTCATGTTCAGCCAATCGGAGGAGGATCCTTCGTCACCTTTAATACGATGTAGTTTCATGAGAAGCAAATTCATTCTCCTAATTTAGCGCTTTGTTTTACTTTTGGCGGCAGAATAATTGTGGTCAAATGTGAGTTCGTCACCACCGGTTAGTGCACTACGTCCATGTTCCATTTGGGACAGTACTAACCCATCATAGTGCACACTACAGAGAAAAGTGCGTAGTGCACACTACGCACTATACACTATGCACTAACGAATTGAGACACAGCCCATGTGTTCTGTGGGAAGCAGGTAAGGTGGTAATGAGAGTAAAAAATATCTCTTTTCAATTATGTCAAAAAAAAAGAAGGAAAACTCAAATATATCAAAACTAGAATTAAGAATTAAATCATTAGAAGATGGCTACAGTGCTTTACCAAATGAACAAATGTTGAACCAAATAAGGAAGGCTAAACTTGATTTAACAAAATAATCAACTAGAACCAGCTATTATTGAAATAATAGCAACTGTGAATGCCCATTTATTGAACTATGCTGAATGATTGAAATGAAAATGCATAAGTATAAAAAATTACAAAAATATCACAAGTGACATTTTTTATAATTGCCCCACATTGGGATTGAACCCCTGAACTCCTGTTCTGATGCACCCTGACTTCCTCACTACACCACCAACACTCCTAGTTGCATCTTGGAAAAAGCATTTAAATGTTTTCCAGTTGGGACGGGAACATCTTTTTGTTTCACATCCAGCAGGGCGGAATTAGCGGGATTGCAAAAACATGTGTGAGGTTGAACTAAACTCCAGTAAAGATGTGACAGACTTTATTGTTCAATGTGAAACACTTTTTTTTAAAATGTGTTTAAGATTTTTCAAAGTGTTGAACTGTTGCAGGGAGCATTGTTGGGACAAATCCTTCATATTTGACAGAGACATTTGCAAATAACTTCCTTTGCTCCTTAAAGTGCACAGCTCAGACCAATAGTTCACATTGAGCAGCCTGCAGAACTACACGCCATCACACAAGCAACAGCCAACAAAAAACAGAGCTGTATCTTAAATGCTGTATTTGAACCAGTACCTTGTATGTGTACCGGTGCACAAAATGGACCAATCACTGAGCTGACTTCCTTTTTGTCCAATCACTGGAAACGATTTGCAAATTTGACAAAAACCTGAATAACTTAAAAAGTTTAAATGTTACAAAGACCAAAAGTCGTAGTACATATCTCCTGAATGGGCTGAAGAGTTTGATACTTGAATGATTGAAGTGAGACTGAAGGTGTAGGAGGAGTTGCGTTTCAAACATTTTGCAGGAAAGGCACTGGGGACGGGAACTTGATGACGTGGACACTGCAAACCGGTGCAGAGCTCTGAAACCCTGTTGAAGCTGTTTTCACCTTATTAGGCAAAAACCGACCAATCACTGTGCTGAATTTTTGCAACGTTCAATCCGCATTTGGTTTGAAGGACTTTCATCCAATCACAAGGCTGAATTGATTTTTTACAAAATGCTAAATATCTCAAACTACAAAGATTTGAAACGACAAAAGTCGAAGCACACATGTCCTGAAGGAGCTGCAGGGTTTGAGATGTAAACGACTGACGTGACCTGAACGGCGCAGGAGGAGTAGCGTGGCAAAGTTTGGCGGAATAATAATAAAAATGGCCAAACAGGATCTCATTAATGTGAATGTAGACAGTGAGTGAGAATGAAGTACAATTTATTGCCTTAGTTTGTTGTATCAACTGGTTGTTCTGTCCAGATAGTATCTCGAGCAGGACAAGATGATTAGCAGAGTCCAAACAAATGAAGCTTGTGACTGAATGGTTTTGGAACAATGAGGCTTACTGTGTCCAGGGGTGGTTGATTGGCTGGAGGGGGTAGTCTAGATCTGAGGAGTGGTGAGGAAGGCAGGTGGTTCAGCTGGTGATAGCTCATGAATTGGTGGAGTGAATCCTGGCAAGGCAAGGCAGAACTATGTCACAAGAAGGAGCAAAAAACAATGATTAACAAATGCTTAGAGAACATGGGATCCCCAAGAAGATTTGGGTACTGTGAGAAATTCTGGCAGAAACTGGAGCTCCTGCAGGAGCTTGAACAACCAGTGTCAGATGAGCTGCAGGTGCAGCACCATTAGCACTCCAGATTCCACTCTAAGCCTCCAGGAAGCCTGCTCAGCCCCACCTAAAACCCAGGAGAGAAAAAGAAAGCCCCATTGCCAAGAGCAAACCATGAGAGTTGGTTGATGGTCTGACATAAATCTTCATATTGGCCGTGTTACTGTGTCATCTGCCACACGGATCTGGGTTTATTGTGGTGGCTTATTCTCTATTAAAGAAAAAAGGAGAAAACAGGTGATTTTTTTTTTTACCTTTTTTCAATCTGAAGAATATAAAAATAATTAATGAATAAAACAAATAAAATTATTCTACAGTGAGAAGAAACATGTATCTGATTTTGTTCTCAGAGGAAAAGTAGAAGAAATGGATTAGGGTTTACCGAGTAAAAGTGAACCTTTTTATGTGCAGCTGTACTGGACATGACAGCGCTGACTGATGCACAGCCAGCCTAAAAAGACATCCATCCATCCATCCATCTTCTGCCGCTTATCCGGGGTCGGGTCACGGGGCAGCAGCCTAAGCAGGGAAGCCCAGACTTCCCTCTCCCCAGCCACATTTGCCAACTCTGCGGGGGGGATCCCGAGGCGTTCCCAGGCCAGCCGAGAGATGTAATCCCTCCAGCGTGTCCTGGGTCTTCCCCGGGGTCTCCTCCCAGAGGGACATGCCTGGAACACCTCACCAGGGAGGTCCAGGAGGCATCCTGACCAGATGCCCGAGCCACCTCAACTGGTTCCTCTCGATGCGGAGGAGCAGCGGCTCTACTCTGAGCCCCTCCCGGATGACCGAGCTCCTCACCCTATCTCTAAGGGAGAGCCCGGCCACCCTGCGGAGGAAACTCATTTCAGCCGCCTGTATACGAGATCTCGTTCTTTCGGTCACGACCCACAGCTCATGACCATAGGTGAGGGTAGGAACGTAGATTGACTGGTAAATCGAGAGCTTCACCTTCTGGCTCAGCTCCTTCTTCACCACGACAGACCGGCGCAGAGTCCGCATTACTGCAGACGCCGCACCGATCCGTCTGTCCATCTCACGCTCCATCCTTCCCTCACTCGTGAACAAGACCCCGAGATATTTAAACTCCTCCACTTGAGGCAGGACCTGACCCCCGACCCGGAGAGGGCAATCCACCCTATTCCGGCTGAGGACCATGGTCTCAGATTTGGAGGTGCTGATTCTCATCCCAGCCGCTTCACACTTGGCCGCGAATCGCTCAAGCGAGAGCTGGAGATCACGACCAGATGAAGCCAACAGGACCACGTCATCCGCAAAAAGCAGACCCAATCCTGAGGCCACCAAGTCGGATCCCCTCAACACCTCGGCTGCGCCTAGAAATTCTGTCCATATAAGTTATGAACAGAATCGGTGATAAAGGGCAGCCTTGGCGGAGTCCAACCCTCACCGGAAACGGATCCGACTTACTACCGGCAATGCGGACCAAGCTCTGACACCTGTCGTACAGGGACCGGACAGCTTGTACAAGGGGGTCCGGTACCCCATACTCCTGGAGTACCCCCCACAGGAGCCTCCGGGGGACACGGTCGAATGCCTTCTCCAGGTCCACAAAGCACATGTAGACTGGTTGGGCAAACTCCCATGCCCCCCCAGGACCCCAGAGAGGGTATAGAGCTGGTCCACTGTTCCACGACCAGGACGAAAACCACACTGCTCCTCCTCAATCCGGGATTCGACTATCCGGCGGACCCTCCTCTCCAGGACCCCTGAATAGACCTTACCAGGGAGGCTGAGGAGTGTGATTCCCCTGTAATTGGAACACACCCTCCGGTCCCCCTTCTTAAAAAGGGGGACCACCACCCCAGTCTGCCAATCCAGCGGTACTGCCCCCGATGTCCACGCGATGCTGCAGAGACGTGTCAGCCAGGACAGCCTCACAGCATCCAGAGCCTTAAGGAACTCCGGGCGGATCTCATCCACCCCCGGGGCCTTGCCACCAAGGAGCTTTTTGACCACCTCAGCGACTTCAGCCCCAGAGATAGGAGAGTCCACCCCTGAGTCCACCAGCTCTGCTCCCTCATGGGAAGACGTGTTGGTAGGATTGAGGAGGTCTTCGAAGTATTCCCTCCACCGACCCACAACGTCCCGAGTTGAGGTCAGCAGCTCCCCACCTCCACTGTACACAGTATTGATGGAGCACTGCTTCCCCCTCCTGAGCCGCCGGATGGTGGACCAGAATCTCCTCGTAGCCGTCCGGAAGTCTTTCTCCATGGCCTCGCCGAACTCCTCCCATGCCCGAATTTTTGCCTCGGCAACAGCCAAAGCCGCATGCCGCTTCGCCCGTCGGTACCCATCAGCTGCCTCCAGAGTCCCACAGGCCAAGAAGGCTCGATAGGACTCCTTCTTCAGCTTGACGGCATCCCTCACTGCTGGTGTCCACCAACGAGTCCTGGGATTACCGCCACGACAGGCACCAACGACCTTACAGCCACAGCTCCGGCTGGCTGCCTCAACAATAGAGACACGGAACACAGCCCATTCAGACTCAATGTCCCCCGCCTCACTCGGGACATGGTTGAAGCTCTGCTGAAGGTGGGAGTTGAAGCTCGCTCTGACAGGGGACTCAGCCAGACGTTCCCAGCAGACCCTCACAACACGTTTGGGCCTGCCAGCTCTGACCGGCTTCCTCCCCCACCATTTGAGCCAACTCACCACCAGGTGGTGATCAGTTGACAGCTCCGCCCCCCTCTTCACCCGAGTGTCCAAGGCATGTGGCCGCAGGTCCGACGATACGACTACAAAGTCGATCATTGAACTGCGGCCCAGGGAATCCTGATGCCAGGTGTACATATGGACACTCTTATGCTGGAACATGGTGTTCGTTATAGACAATCCATGACACAGAGGTCCAACAACAAAACACCATTTGGGTTCAGAGGGGGGGGACCATGCCTCCCAATCACTCCCCTCCAGGTCTCACTGTCATTGCCCACGTGAGCATTGAAGTCCCCCAGCAGAACAATGGAGTCCCCAGAACGAGCACCCTCCAGCACTCCCTCCAAGGACTCCAGAAAGGGTGGGTACTCTGAACTGCTGTTCGGTGCATAAGCACAGACAACAGTCAGGACCCGTCCCCCCACCCGGAGGCGGAGGGAAACTACCCTTTCATCCACCGGGGTAAACCCCAACGTGCAGGCACCAAGCTGGGGGCTGATGAGAATGCCCACACCTGCTCGGCGCCTCTCACCATGAGCAACTCCAGAGTGGAAGAAGGTCCAGCCCCTCTCGAGGGTACTGGTTCCAGAGCCCAAGCCATGCGTCGAGGTGAGTCCAACTATATCTAGTCGGAACCGCTCAACCTCACGCACAAGCTCAGGCTCCTTCCCCACTAGAGAGGTGACGTTCCACATCCCTAGAGCCAGCTTCTGCAGCCGGGGATCGGACCGCCAGGGTCCCCGCCCCTTGCTGCCGCCCAGCTCACATTGCACCCGACCCCTACGGCTCCTCCCGCAGATGATGAGCCCACGGGAGGTGGGGCCCATGTAACCCTTTCGGGCTGAGCCCGACCGGGCCCCATGGGCGAAGGCCCGGCCACCAGACGCTCGCTCTCGTACCCCGCCTCCAGGCCTGGCTCCAGAGGGGGGTCCCGGTAACCCGCATCCGGGCAAGGGAACATTCATGCCCAGGTTGGTCGTCATCATAGGGGTCTATGAGCCGTGCTTGGTCTGGTCCCTCCCCTAGACACCTGTTTGCCATGGGTGACCCTACCAGGGGCATAAAGCCCCCGACAACATAGCTGCTAGGATCTTCGGGACGCACAAACCCCTCCACCACGATAAGGTGACGGCTCAGGGAGAGGGCCTAAAAAGACAAGTGAAAATATTACTTTTCCATTTCCTTTTCTCCTAATGTGCTTCTTGATAAACAATGTAAGTCCATAATCCAATAAGACCTAGAACAATCCGAGATCCAAAAAACTGGGAAGAACAACTTGGAAGGGGAATCAGGGAGAGTGCTGAGGTGGGCAGGTTCTGGAATCTTAGTTAGTCCGAGACCACTGAGCTCATGTAACTGCTTTAACAGGACTGGAAGTGCAGTCCTGGACTTTCTGATTAACTAGACACTGGCACAGGTGGGAGGCATCAGCAAGCCAGTAACCGGAACCGGAAAAAGCAGAAACACCTGGACAGGTCGCCAGTCCATCAAAGCAAACAGTTTTTCTTATTTCGAACAAATGCATTGTTTTTACATTAAGAATAAAAAACACTCAATATGAATGAGTGAGAGAGAGGACAGTGTGCTGGTTGTCTTCAGCCCATTTTCTACAATGAACAACTTGGAAGTCTAGAAGGTCTATGAGTATGAATGTGTCCCTGCGATGGAGTGGCGAGATGTCCAGGGTGTACCCTGCCTTTCATCCAGACTGCTGGGATAGGCTCCAGCTTCCCCGCCACCCTTCATCGACTAAGTGGTTAGGATGATGAATGAATGAATAAATGAATTTATGAATGAAGGATTGTGAGTTTAGGACTTCTTGTGTGTGATCCGGAACAGTTTCTTCTCCTGCAAGTACACGCTTAGGTGTTTTTATAGCATTGTTGCTTTGTTCCTTGGTGTAATGAAACCACTACCGGCTGTTTCACACTATAATGACTGAGACTTTTTGCAGGAGTCAAGTGGATGTTGTCTTCATGATCGAGACTGCTGGGACATCCTGGTGAGTCTGAAGTGGTGGGTTATATACATGGTTACATGGTTGCAGACCATCAATTCTTTTTAAGTTTGGATTAGCATGATCCCAAATCCTTTAAGGGGCACCTTCACATTTTTGTTTCACAATTTCTCGATTAATGCTTTTTTTGAATGTTTATGATAACTCAAAAGAATGCAACAAGCCACAAAGGTCAAACAATAAACTTATTATACACACTACAAATGTTGCTAAAGGTCTTACCTCTGGAGGCTGTACCTTGAAACTCTGGAAAGTTGTGGCAGGAACTTTTAGGCTGAGAAATCTGTACTACAACTTTAGCAACTGCCAAGATATAAATACAGTGTGGAATCATTGATCAAACTTGAGAAAAAAAAACAAAACAACGCTGCATAATTAGGTTTAAAATGCTATTATTCAGCAGTTACACAACTCATTACAATGTTTCTGTTAAGCAAAGACTGCATGAACTGAACTGAGGTGCAAAGACTTGAAGGCAAACTGTGGATTTGAGGGTAATTTATTGACAGAAACTACTTGGCTGGAGTGTATCGGTGTATAGGTTTCCAGTGCTGGAAACAAGCTTGGTCAGAGGCAAGCCAGGAGCACATCAAAAGAGGCTCAAGAGGCAGGAAAACTGGCTGAACTAACTGAAGCAGGAGACAGGCTTCTGAGACGGGGCCAATAAGGTGAAAGCAAAGAGTCCACAATCCGTTACTGGACATGTCAGTACCTGATATTTGTAGCGGCATTAAATATTAGATGCGGCTGGTAAAGGTCCGGCACACACTGGCCACTTCTGTGCTGCAAACATGCAATGTAACTTGCTAAAGCAAGTTCCGCAAAGATTAATCTCTGTAAAACTAATTAAACATGGAGGTAGCAGTGGACCAGCATTTTGTGATAGGTGGAAAGGTAGGCCACAGCACAGAGCAGTTTTCATTTTCTGGTTGCCAACTTATTACAACAGTATGAGACTAAATTCAGTCTAACGAGAGATTCTCATGGTGAGACAGTCTAACGAGAGATTCTCATGGTGAGACAGTCTAACGAGAGATTCTCATGGTGAGACAGTCTAACGAGAGATTCTCATGGTGAGATAGTCTAACGAGAGATTCTCATAGTGAGATAGTCTAACGAGTGATTCTCATAGTGACATAGTCTAACGAGAGATTCTCATGGTGAGACAGTCTAACGAGAGATTCTCATGGTGAGACAGTCTAACGAGAGATTCTCATGGTGAGACAGTCTAACGAGAGATTCTCATGGTGAGACAGTCTAACGAGAGATTCTCATGGTGAGATAGTCTAACAAGAGATTCTCAGAGTGAGATAGTCTAACGAGAGATTCTCATAGTGAGATAGTCTAATGAGAGATTCTCATGGTGATATAGTCTAACGAGAGATTCTCATGGTGAGACAGTCTAACGAGAGATTCTCATGGTGAGACAGTCTAACGAGAGATTCTCATAGTGAGATAGTCTAACGAGAGATTCTCATGGTGAGACAGTCTAACGAAAGATTCTCATGGTGAGACAGTCTAACGAGAGATTCTCATGGTGAGACAGTCTAACGAGAGATTCTCATGGTGAGACAGTCTAACGAGAGATTCTCATGGTGAGACAGTCTAACGAGAGATTCTCATGGTGAGACAGTCTAACGAGAGATTCTCATGGTGAGACAGTCTAACGAGAGATTCTCATGGTGAGACAGTCTAACGAGAGATTCTCATGGTGAGACAGTCTAACGAGAGATTCTCATGGTGAGATAGTCTAACAAGAGATTCTCAGAGTGAGATAGTCTAACGAGAGATTCTCATAGTGAGATAGTCTAATGAGAGATTTTCATGGTGATATAGTCTAACGAGAGATTTTCATGGTGAAACGGTCTAATGCGAGATTCTCATGGTGAGACAGTCTAACGAGAGATTCTCATGGTGAGAGTCTAACGAGAGATTCTCATAGTGAGATAGTCTAACGAGAGATTCTCATAGTGAGATAGTCTAACGAGAGATTCTCATGGTGAGACAGTCTAACGAGAGATTCTCATGGTGAGACAGTCTAACGAGAGATTCTCATAGTGAGATAGTCTAACGAGAGATTCTCATGGTGAGATAGTCTAACGAGAGATTCTCATGGTGAGACAGTCTAACGAGAGATTCTGATAGTGAGATAGTCTAACGAGAGATTCTCATGGTGAGATAGTCTAACGAGAGATTCTCATGGTGAGACAGTCTAACGAGAGATTCTCATGGTGAGACAGTCTAACGAGAGATTCTCATGGTGAGACAGTCTAACGAGGGATTCTCATGGTGAGACAGTCTAACGAGAGATTCTCATGGTGAGACAGTCTAACGAGAGATTCTCATGGTGAGACAGTCTAACGAGAGATTTTCATGGTGAAATGGTCTAATGCGAGATTCTCATGGTGATATAGTCTAACGAGAGATTCTCATAGTGAGACAGTCTAACGAGAGATTCTCATGGTGAGAGTCTAACGAGAGATTCTCATGGTGAGAGTCTAATGAGAGATTCTCATGGTGAGACAGTCTAACGAGAGATTCTCATGGTGAGACAGTCTAACGAGAGATTCTCATGGTGAGAGTCTAACGAGAGATTCTCATGGTGAGACAGTCTAACGAGAGATTCTCATGGTGAGACAGTCTAACGAGAGATTCTCATGGTGTGACAGTCTAACGAGAGATTCTCATGGTGAGACAGTCTAACGAGAGATTCTCATGGTGAGATAGTCTAACGAGAGATTCTCATGGTGAGAGTCTAACGAGAGATTCTCATGGTGAGACAGTCTAACGAGAGATTCTCATAGTGAGATAGTCTAACGAGAGATTCTCATGGTGAGACAGTCTAACGAGAGATTCTCATGGTGAGAGTCTAACGAGAGATTCTCATGGTGAGACAGTCTAACGAGAGATTCTCATGGTGAGACAGTCTAACGAGAGATTCTCATGGTGTGACAGTCTAACGAGAGATTCTCATGGTGAGACAGTCTAACGAGAGATTCTCATGGTGAGACAGTCTAACGAGAGATTCTCATGGTGAGACAGTCTAACGAGAGATTCTCATGGTGAGACAGTCTAACGAGAGATTCTCATGGTGAGACAGTCTAACGAGAGATTCTCATAGTGAGATAGTCTAATGAGAGATTCTCATGGTGAGACAGTCTAACGAGAGATTCTCATGGTGTGACAGTCTAACGAGAGATTCTCATGGTGAGACAGTCTAACGAGAGATTCTCATGGTGAGACAGTCTAACGAGAGATTCTCATGGTGAGAGTCTAACGAGAGATTCTCATGGTGAGACAGTCTAACGAGAGATTCTCATGGTGTGACAGTCTAACGAGAGATTCTCATGGTGAGACAGTCTAACGAGAGATTCTCATGGTGAGACAGTCTAACGAGAGATTCTCATGGTGAGAGTCTAACGAGAGATTCTCATGGTGAGACCGTCTAACGAGAGATTCTCATGGTGAGACAGTCTAACGAGAGATTCTCATGGTGAGACAGTCTAACGAGAGATTCTCATGGTGTGACAGTCTAACGAGAGATTCTCATGGTGAGACAGTCTAACGAGAGATTCTCATGGTGAGACAGTCTAACGAGAGATTCTCATGGTGAGACAGTCTAACGAGAGATTCTCATGGTGAGACAGTCTAACGAGAGATTCTCATAGTGAGATAGTCTAATGAGAGATTCTCATGGTGAGACAGTCTAACGAGAGATTCTCATGGTGTGACAGTCTAACGAGAGATTCTCATGGTGAGACAGTCTAACGAGAGATTCTCATGGTGAGACAGTCTAACGAGAGATTCTCATGGTGAGAGTCTAACGAGAGATTCTCATGGTGAGACAGTCTAACGAGAGATTCTCATGGTGAGACAGTCTAACGAGAGATTCTCATGGTGTGACAGTCTAACGAGAGATTCTCATGGTGAGACAGTCTAACGAGAGATTCTCATGGTGAGACAGTCTAACGAGAGATTCTCATGGTGAGAGTCTAACGAGAGATTCTCATGGTGAGACAGTCTAACGAGAGATTCTCATGGTGTGACAGTCTAACGAGAGATTCTCATGGTGAGACAGTCTAACGAGAGATTCTCATGGTGAGACAGTCTAACGAGAGATTCTCATGGTGAGACAGTCTAACGAGAGATTCTCATGGTGAGACAGTCTAACGAGAGATTCTCATGGTGAGACAGTCTAACGAGAGATTCTCATGGTGAGACAGTCTAACGAGAGATTCTCATGGTGAGACAGTCTAACGAGAGATTCTCATGGTGAGATAGTCTAACGAGAGATTCTCATGGTGTGACAGTCTAACGAGAGATTCTCATGGTGAGACAGTCTAACGAGAGATTCTCATGGTGAGACAGTCTAACGAGAGATTCTCATGGTGAGACAGTCTAACGAGAGATTCTCATGGTGAGATAGTCTAACGAGAGATTCTCATGGTGAGATAGTCTAACGAGAGATTCTCATGGTGTGACAGTCTAACGAGAGATTCTCATGGTGTGACAGTCTAACAATAGATTCTCTTAGTGAGTCTGACGAGAGATTCTCATGGTGAAATGGTCTAATGGGTAATTGTCATCATGATGTGCACTAACTGTGTGATGCTTTATGTCAATATGGAACAAAATCTCAGAGGAATATTTCCAACACTTGTGGAACCTACAACCTGAAGAATCAAATCAGTTCTGCAAAAAAACGGGGAATCAAACCTGATTCTAGAAGGTGTGGCATGGCACACCTGGTGAGCATGGTTGCCATGCTCATGCTACACTAGACCAAGATTTCTCTGAGCACCCAACGCTTACAGGAGGTAAATACCCCTCTGAGATCAGTTCCAGAGATAAAATGTACATGTCAGGGGGCTTAAATACACACACTCACATCTCCACCCACTCATCCACACACAGACTTAAACACATGACAGCTGTCCAACAAATCATCAGCCATAAGATCCAACCTTCAACCTTTGGGTGTTTCTCAATTCAGGTTCTGCACACTTCGAAGTGCGGATTCGTCGGCTGTATGTGTCATAGTGGCGTGCCCAGTGCTGTCTCCAGTCCAGTCCAGGCTACTTCCAGTCCACCCAGTCCTCCTCCCAGTCCTCCCAGTCCACCCTTCTTTTGGCTCCAGATCAGCTTAAAACGAAGGATACCAGAGATGCATCCTCAGCGCCCTCTCCTATCCCAGAATTCATTGCATTCCTGATAGAAAAGAATGAGCAGCAGAGCGCTGGTGTAGGTACCACACCAGCCAGACCCTTTATTTATTTATTTCTATGTATAAACACACATATTTGTCCCAGCAGACGAGCTGGGAGGACATTGTGTCCAATAACCACAATGGATTTCATTCCAGTCGTCCTCAGATGTCTTCATCTCCTTTCATTAAAGAAAAGGCTGAATTGATTACAGTCACTCAAATAACTGGAGACTGGAATAAGGAACAATAATTAAAATTGTGTTAAATTATAATTCAGAGATATAAAATACTGCCATTTATATGAGTTCAGAAAACAAACAAATCCAAACCATTATGATAAAAAAACATGTTATTTTATCATAATGGTTTGCCTTTTAAAAATTCTTTCTGTTGAACCAGAATTATTCTATTCTATTCTATTCTACAGTCATTTAGCAGATGCTTTTATCCAAAGCGATTTACATGTGAGTGAGAACAACACAAGCAGGAAATCAAACATTAGAATTAGAAAATAATGTCATGATTTTCATCAAATTTTTATTTATTCTGACTTTAGTCAGTTTCATCTTATTTCCCAGGCAGCAGTTTTCTCCTTCTTCAATGGGAGGGTATGAATACATATGAGGACGACTGTATATGTGTCTAACAAGGATTATTTTCCACTGAAGTTAACGTCAGGATGAGCTGTCAGCCAGAGGAGAGCTCGTCTAAACCGCCTCCTGTTGCTCATTTACACACAAAGGAAAATAAATCTATTTAAATCACTGCCACCATTTTCTGTCATTTCAAGCATATTTTTATGTTTTTTTTGTGGAAGAATGGGATCAGTAATTTGGTAAACTTGGCATATGTAGTTTCTAGGCAACGGACGACTGGAGCACTATGGGTAATTCTCATCCACTATATAGGCTGTCTCAATTTACTGGCAGGAAGCTCAGATGTATGCAGATGATGTAGAACACTGTAAGCACTGTAAGTTTATGGTCCAAACCTATTTAACTCTGAACTTTTGTGCAGGTGTTGGGTGTTGCTTCTTGGAGGCTGAACACAGTTTTTTGACCATTCATTGTCGTCCATGTTTATTGTTTCTTCCATCATCTATGGACAATATGCTGATAATCATCGCGAACGGATTGGTTTAATGGACAATAAAAGGTAAAATGAATCACTGTTTGGAACTGACATTATTGGACAAATTAATCTTAGCGATCAAACGCGTCAATTAAAAGTTCACGCAAGCAGCACCTCAGGCGCTTTAAGTTTAGGCTTAGCACCTTTACATTAAGTAAAAAAACTGTGGTTAATACGAAAGGGGCGGTAAAGTTACACGCGTGTCATTATTCGCGTCGGAAAGGAAGAACACGCATCGCAGGTGGGATTGTTCGCCACAAAGGAGCTGGTGTTTGGCTACAACTCCATGGTGGATTCGCTGACGTGGAATCAACAGGTTGGATTCATGAGTCCAGAAGGAGAAGCAGACGGCGTCTTCATTTGGAGGAATCACGGTGCTTTGGAGCAAGATAACAGCTCATCATCAGTTGGATTATTGTTGAATCACATGGATTACAAAGAAAGTTTCACGAGTAAGGCTTCATTGGAAACAAGAGGTATGTGTAGTGCTACACCACATTAAATGGCCATTCATGAATACATGTGCACAAATTCCAATGCATTGGTGATGATACGGGTTGGGTTCTTGGAAAATACTCAGTCAAGTAGCTTTTTGGGTTGAAACATGGAAGAACATGAAACTGGTGATAAACCCGCTGATGGTGGTGATCCATCAGCTGGTTCAAAGGAGGTTAAAGACTCGCCAGGAGACGCGTGCTGTCAAACTAACTGCTAAAGCTTTTGCAGAAAAGACTGAACGTTTACAGGGTGACAGAAAGCTCAAATTACAAAGAGTGAGTAATTTGAAAAAGAAAATACAAGAGCTTATACAGAAAAAAGAAAAAACAATGGTTGAATGTGCTTTTGACAACTTTGTGAATGTATGTGCTGAGATAAAAATTATTCATAGTTCTTTGGTGGAAATGTTGCCACCTGATGAACAGGAAAGGCATGATGTGTGGTCTAAGGCAAAAATTATGTTCAATCATGAGTTCATTGCAGAGGTGCAAAAATGGGTTTCATGTGTCGAACAAAACGTGACAAATGAGGCTGAAGACAATGTATGTGATGATGGTATTAACCCATGTGATAGCGTGTCTAACAGACAAATGTTCAAGCAGAGCTGAAAGTAAAGTTAGCTCTACTGCCTCGCTAGAATTGTAGCAAAAGCAGAAAGGGCTGCATTTCTTGCTTGCATGGCATCGTCAAAGGAGGAACATGCCTTGGAGGAGCAGGAGCTACAAATAAAAAGGAAAAAGGAGCAACAGGAAATGGAAGCCCTGATAGCGTGGTCTGCAGCTAAACTTGATGTCTTGGAAGGCTCAGACAAGCAAAGCATTTCCAGGAGTTCTAGAACATCAAATGCCACAAATTCTTACCTGGAAAGGGAAATGGTGCAGAAAACAGCTGAAGTTAAAATGGATTCAACACTAAAGGAACCAGATCCTGCATGTCGGAGGAAAAGGCAAAGAAATTACCTGCCACCTGCCAGTAGCTTACCTCTATATGGTGCACCAGCACAGAAAACTAGTTGGCAAGATGCAACTGAACCTAAGGAGTGGGAACTGGAAACCTCTGTGCCAGCCATAACACCTTCTCGGATTACAATGGCTCCACATGGAGAAATCATCAAAATCATGCAAACCCAACATGAGATAACATCTGCATTGGTGCAACAAACCCAATTATTATCATTACCAACAAGAGAAACTCCTTTGTTTGATGGTGACCCATTGCAATACTTAACTTTCATAAGAGCATTTGAACAGAGAGTGGAAGACAAAACCAGTAAAGGTGACTGTATTACCTGGAAAAGTTTACTCGAGGTCAACCCAGAGAACTTGTGCGCAGCTGTCTCCACATGACACCTGAGTTTGGCTACAACAAAGCAAAGCAACTTCTGCAAGAGAATTTTGGCAGCAAATACAGGGTTGCTATGGCATATATTGAGAAAGCTTTAACCTGACCTGAAATAAAAACTGAAGATGTCAATACTCTACAAACGTATGCACTCTTCTTACGTAGCTGTTATAATGTCATGAATGATTTGGAATATATGCAAGAACTGGACATGCCAAGCAACTTAAGGATTGTTATATCTAAACTACCATACAAACTCAAAGAACAATGGAGAACTGCAGCATATGATATCATGGAACAAACACAAAACAGAGCTTTGTTTCAAGACTTGGTGAGATTCATCGAAAGGCATGTCAGAATCTTATCAGACCCATTGTATGGAGACATCAAATATATTCCATCTGGAATAAATGGACCTCGAAATATTGTGAAACCAAAACCTTATTCAGGACATGGAACAAGGGGGAAAAGCTTTGCAACAACTATAGCACCTGTGGACACTATAAAGGGCAAGAATAACTTGAGACCTGTATCACAATCCACAGTCTGCGTAGTCTGCTCACAGGATCATGAACTTGAACAGTGTCGACAATTCATTGGACAGAAACATCCACAAAAGATGGATTTTCTGAAGAACAGAAATTTGTGTTTTGGTTGTTTTCGTACTGGACATATCAGTCAAAAATGTGAGAGACGCTTCATTTGCAGCATCTGTGGTCAAAGACATCCACCTGCACTTCATGTGGACCAGAAAACTGCTAATCAGGACAGTAATCATGTTAAAGAGCTTAAAACAGCTCAGCCAAATGCAGCTTCTGCAACTTGTGGTCACACAGGGGCCGGAAAGGATTGCTGCTTATTGCCAATCTTGTCAGTCAAAGTCAAGGCATCTAAAGGAGACAAAGTAATACAGACATATGCACTCCTGGATCCTGGCAGCTATGCTACATTTTGCACAGATAATCTTATGACGAAGCTCAATTTGACTGGAAGAGAGACTCAATTTCTCTTGCACACAATGGGACACGAAGGTGTGGTGCCAACATTTACACTCTCAGGATTGGAAATATCTGCAATGGAGGATAACTTCTTCGATGAACTTCCAGAAACACTCACTCAGAAGAAGATGCCAGTAAGCTTGAATAATATTGTGACAAAAATGGATTTTGATAAATGGCCATATCTGTCAAGGGTCAAGTCAGTCCCAATAAAGGCTTCAGTGGACCTACTGATCGGCAGCAATGCACACAAGTTGATGGAACCTTGGGAGGTCTTCAATAGCCATGATGATGGGCCATACGCTATTAGGACAGCGCTTGGATGGGTTGTCAATGGTCCGTTGCTAAGAGAAAACAGCAGCTCAAAGGAAGAAGGCATCACAGCTACAGTTAACAGGATTTCTGTATGCAGATTGGAGAAGATGCTGACTGAACAGTAAAACCATGACTTTGCGGAAAGAGTGACAGAAGAAAAAGGGTTGTCACAGGAGGATGAAAGGTTCATGGAATCTACTGGAGGTTCTGTGGTGCTAATGGACCATCATTATAGCCTGAAATCACCTTTTAAGAAGGAGAATGTGTCACTACCTAACAACTATTCCGTAGCAATGCAAAGGTTACTGGGCCTGAAGAGAAAATTCTTGAACAACAAGCAGTTTTATGGAGAATACAGTGCATGTGTTCAAGAACTGATTAATAAAGCTATTCTGAGGAGGTACCTATGCATCTATCAAGTGGTGACAAATGAAAGGTATGGTACATACCTCATCATGGCATTTATCATCCGCAAAAGAAAACACTGAGAGTAGTATTCGATTGTGCTGCAACGTACAAAGGAACATCATTAAATCAAAACCTTCTACAAGGTCCTGACCTTCATAGTTCATTGCTTGGAGTTGTCTTAAGATTTAGACAGGAACCTGTAGCAGTAATGGCTGACATCCAAAAAGTCATTAACCTGGTGGTTAAAGTCCCAGAGGAAGACAGGTTTCTGTGGTGGAAGGATGGAGACTTAACAAAGGAAGTTGGTGAATTCCAAATGTCCATTTGTTTGGAGCTGTGTCTTCCCTGAGCTGTGCCATCTTTGCTCTAAGGAAAACAGCCAACGACAACATGGCAGACTTTTCATCAGAAGTGGTTCAGATGGTGAAAGAGAACTTCTACACGGATGATTGCCTGAAAAGCCTAGCATCAGAGAAAGAGGCTATTGAACAACTGACTGTACTTTGTCAAAGAGGAGGATTTACCCTAACAAACTGGGTGAGCAGCAATTGTGCTGTGTTACAGTCTCTCCCTGAAGAGGACAGGGCACAAGGCTTAAAGAGTTTTGATTTGGAAAGAGATCAACTGCCTGTCCAACGAGCTTTGGGTTTACAATGGTGCACTGAGACTGATACATTCCAGTTCAAAATGGAGCCCCAACAAAGATCATTCACTCGACATGGGATGTTATCAGTATCTAGCTCAGTATATGACCCATTTGGATTTATCACACCTGTCTTACTACCAGTTAAAACCTTGCTACAGGAACTTTGCAGTTGGGATGGGACGAAACAGTTCCTCAAGACATCTTGCAGCAATGGCTTAAGTGATTGAAGGAACTAAGTGCCTTGTCAGAGTTCAGAGTCAAGAGATGCATTAAATCAAGAGGATTTGGAAACATCCTGTACGCCCATCTTCATCACTTTTCAGATGCTTGTGAACTAGGATATGGGATGGCTACATACCTCAGGATGAAAAACAAGAAAGGAGATATCCATATTGCATTCTTAGTGGGAAAAGCCAGATTAACACCATTAAAGCCTGTTACTATTCCCCGATTGGAGCTGACTGCAGCAGCCTTATCAGTGCGTGTTGATCTAATGCTCAAAAGGGAGCTGAGGATCGCACTACAAGAGTCTGTTTTTTGGACTGACAGCACAACAGTGATTAAGTATATAAGGAATGAGGACAAACGTTTTCATACTTTTGTGGCAAACAGGATTGCAACTATAAGAGAGGCAACCAGCATTCATCAGTGGAGATATGTGACTTCTAAAGACAATCCTGCTGACGAGGCGTCAAGAGGGGCAAGCACTACAGAATTCTGTAATGACTGCAGATGGATAAAGGGTCCAAGTTTCCTGCATGAGTCTGAAGAGAACTGGCCAACCAATATAGTCGACGCGCCCTTGGAAGTGGATGATTTGGAAGTAAAAAGAGAAGTTGTGGTGAATGTAGTCAACATGGAAAGTTCGCTAAATGCAACTGACCGTCTCATTGCCTACTTCTCAGACTGGAAGAGGCTAAAAAAGGCTGTGGCATGGCTTCTCAAAGTAAGGAGCTTACTTTTGCACATGACCCACCTAAGACAGAACACCAATTGTCCTGACAGAACCAAACTGGATCGTATTTCTCCAGCAAGACAAATTCTATCGGTGGAGGACTTGCATGATGCCAAACTTGCCATAATACGATATTGTCAACAGAAGAAATTCAAGGAGATTGCTGACCTAACTTCTGCAAAAGGATGTATAAGCAAGCAAAGTAGCCTCCTAAAACTGGACCCAAGTTTACAAGATGGACTTCTGAGAGTAGGAGGATGATGCGTTCCTTACCAGAAGAAGTTAAACATCCGCTAATATCAAAGGATCAAGATATTACCACTCTCATCCTAAAAGACATTCATGAAAGGCTTTGTCATAGTGGTCGTAACCACATGCTATCTACGCTGAGAAGAAAGTACTGGATTACAGGTGTCAACTCAGCTGTAAGACAGATCATCAATAAATGTTGTATTTGCTGGTAATACAATGCTCGAACAATGATGCAAAAGCTGGCAAACCTGCCATAGGAAAGAATCCTCCCAGACTGTCCACCATTTACTAACATTGGTGTGGACTATTTTGAACCTGTAGAGGTAAAAAGAGGAAGGACCTTGGTCAAACGATATGGTGTCATATTTACCTGTCTATCCAGTAGAGCAGTTCACCTGGAGGTGGCCGATTCTTTGGATACGGATGCTTGTATCAATTCTCTGCGCAGATTTATCTCTAGAAGAGGCCAAGTCACTCAAATCCAGTCAGACAATGGAACTAACTTTGTGGGAGCAGACCGGGAACTCAAGGAAGCACTGTCATCTCTGAATCAGGAGCAGATTACAGGAATGTTGCAACAAAACGGTATTAAGTGGAGTTTCAATCCCCCAGCAGGATCACATCATGGTGGCGTGTGGGAACGGATAATCAGGATGGTGAAGCGGATCCTTTATTCAGTTCTCAAACAGCAAAGATTAGACGATGATGGATTCCATACGGTCATGTGTGAAGCCGAAGCTATTCTAAATGATCGACCAATCACCAGGCTGTCTGATGATCCAAGAGATTTGGAACAACTTACTCCCAACCATATTCTGCTTTTACGAGGAAATCCTTCATTACCACCAGGGCTGTTTGAGGAAAACGACTTATACATCAGGAGAAGATGGAGGCAGGTCCAGTATATTTCAAATCTCTTCTGGAAACGCTGGATTCGAGAGTATCTACATTTGCTGCAGGAAAGGCAAAAGTGGAATCACAGGAAAGACAACCTGAAACCTGGGGACATTGGGATTATTTTGGATCCTTCTGCTCTACGGGGGTATTGGCCCCTAGGAAGAGTGCTCTAGACATTTGCGGACAAAAAGGGGCGTGTACATTCAGTTCGTTTACAAACAAAGATGAGCATCATTGAGAGACCTGTCACTAAGCCATGTTTACTACATGACCCTTATGACCGGTAAAACATTATTGACTTAGGTATTTCATTTTCAGGATTATCACTTGCATGTTAATTGTTTTAATGTGATAACTGTGGCTCCAAATTTACTTGTTTTGAATTGTTATGTCTCTATGCCATTACCAATTAGGGGCCGGTGTGTAGGAGCCATTTTGTATAAATACTTGTATATATTGTTTGAGCACTAGGTGGCAGCACTGTAAGTTTATGGTCACAACCTATTTAACTCTAAACTTTTGTGCAGGTGTTGGGTGTTGCTGGTACGAAGGTGAACACACAGTTTTTTGATAATTATTACTATTATTATTATTATTATTATTATTATTATTAATATGAATGCCCATAGGGCATCTTTCTATCTTATTATTATTATGTATTATTCTGCCGATTTTTGCCGTGATATTTGTCCTGCACAGTTAGAGTCATTTCAATCATTCAGATCTTAAACTGTGCAGCTCCTTCAGGACATGTGAGCTAAAAAAAAAATTTATTTTTAAAACTTCGTAGTTTGTTGAGATATTTAACATTTTGTGAAAATAAATTCAGCCTTGTGATTGGATGAAAGTCCTTCAAACAAAATGTAGATTGAACGTTGAAAAATTTCCGCTCAATGATTGGTCGGTTTTTGCATAATGAGCTGAAAACAGCTTCATCGGGGGCTCGGAGCTCTGCACCAGTTTGCAGTGTCTGGTTCATCTCGGTCCCGGTCTCCATTGTCTTTTGTTGCAAAATCTTTGAAACGCTACTCCTCCTACACCGTTTGTCTCACTTCAACCATTCAAGTATCAAACTTTTCACCCCATTCAGGAGATATGTTCTACGACTTTTGGTCTTTGTAACATTTAAACTTTTTAAGTTATTCAAGCTTTTGTCAATGTATTGAAATCCGTTCCTGTGATTGGAAGAAACGGAATTCATCTCAACGATTGCTCCATTTTGTGCACCGGTACATCGGTACGTAATGGTACACAAAGCATTGGTTCAAATCATTGGGCACCATGATGTTAGTGCACCTGCACCTAGTATGTGCACCTAGTGTTTAAATTTAACTGAATTTACACAAAATGAAGTTGTCTTTCCTGCAAGATGTTTGAAATGTTACTCCTCCCACACCTTCAGTCTCACTTCAAGCATTCAAGTATCAAACTCTTCAGTCAAATTCAGGAGATATATTTTATGACTTTTGGTCTTTGTAACATTTATATTTTTCAAGTTATTTAAGTTTTTGTCAATTTTTAAAATACATTCCTTTGATTGGACAAAACAATAAACGCAGTTCAGCGATTGGTCTATTTTCTGCACCGGTAAACAGGTACACATTGGTATACACGGGACGGGTTCAAATCCAGTTTTGAACATTGTACATCATGACAGTATGCTAGTAGTTGCACACAGAATATTGTATACCTTTTCATCAGCGTGTTCAGCTTCAGCTGCAAGGTGTGCAGTTAATATGTAGACTACCTGCACAAAAAGTCAATGTCTGTGCAATATCTGAAGACAGAATAATACAGCCCCTCCCCGAGCCGTCACCTGATTGTGGTGGAGGGGTTTGTGCGTCCCGAAGATCCTAGCAGCTATGTTGTCGGGGGCTTTATGCCCCTGGTAGGGTCACCCATGGCAAACAGGTGTCTAGGGGAGGGACCAGACCAAGCACGGCTCATTGACCTCTATGATGACGACCAACCTCGGCATGAATGTTCCCTTGCCCGGACGCGGGTTACCGGGACCCCCTTCTGGAGCCAGGCCTGGAGGCGGGGTATGAAAGCGAGCGTCTGGTGGCCGGGCCTTCGCCCATGGGGCCCGGTCGGGCTCAGCCCGAAAGGGTTACATGGGCCCCACCTCCCGTGGGCTCACCATCTGCAGGAGGAGCCGTAGGGGTCGGGTGCAATGTGAGCTGGGCGGCAGCAAGGGGCGGGGACCCTGGCGGTCCGATCCCCTGCTGCAGAAGCTGGCTCTAGGGACGTGGAACGTCACCTCTCTGGTGGGGAAGGAGCCTGAGCTTGTGCGCGAGGTTGAGCGGTTCCGGCTAGATATAGTTGGACTCACCTCGCATGGCTTGGGCTCTGGAACCAGTACCCTCGAAAGGGGCTGGACTTTCTTCCACTCTGGAGTTGCTCATGGTGGGAGGCGCCGAGCAGGTGTGGGCATTCTCATCAGCCCCCAGCTTGGTGCCTGCACGTTGGGGTTTACCCCGGTGGATGAAAGGGTAGTTTCCCTCCGCCTCCGGGTGGGGGGACGGGTCCTGACTGTTGTCTGTGCTTATGCGCCGAACACCAGTTCAGAGTACCCACCCTTTCTGGAGTCCTTGGAGGGAGTGCTGGACTCCATTGTTCTGGTGGGGGACTTCAATGCTCATGTGGGCAATGACAGTGAGACCTGGAGGGGAGTGATTGGGAGGCATGGTCCCCCCCTCTCTGAACCCAAATGGTGTTTTGTTATTGGACTTCTGTGCTCATCTTCGATTGTCCATAACGAACAACATGTACCAACATAAGAGTGTCCATATGTACACCTGGCATCAGGATTCCCTGGGCCGCAGTTGTAGTTGTATCGTCGGACCTGCGGCCACATGCCTTGGACACTCGGGTGAAGAGGGGGACGGAGCGGTCAACTGAACACCACCTGGTGGTGAGTTGGCTCAGATGGTGGGGGAGGAAGCCGGTCAGATCTGGCAGGCCCAAACGTGTTGTGAGGGTCTGCTGGGAACGTCTGGCTGAGTCCCCCGTCAGAGCGAGCTTCAACTCCCACCTTCAGCAGAGCTTCAACCATGTCCCGAGTGAGGCAGGGGACATTGAGTCCGAATGGGCTGTGTTCCGTGCCTCTATTGCTGAGGCGGCCAGCCGGAGCTGTGGCTGTAAGGTCGTTGGTGCCTGTCGTGGCGGTAATCCCAGGACTTGTTGGTGGACACCAGCAGTGAGGGATGCCGTCAAGCTGAAGAAGGAGTCCTATCGGACCTTCTTGGCCTGTGGGACTCTGGAGGCAGCTGATGGGTACCGGCGGGCTAAGCGGCATGCGGCTTCGGCTGTTGCCGAGGCAAAAACTCGGGCATGGGAGGAGTTCGGCAAGGCCATGGAGAAAGACTTCCGGACAGCTTCGAGGAGATTCTGGTCCACCATCCGGCGGCTCAGGAGGGGGAAGCAGTGCTCCATCAATACTGTGTACAGTGGAGGTGGGGAGCTGCTGACCTCAACTCGGGACGTTGTGGGTCGGTGGAAGGAATACTTCGAAGACCTCCTCAATCCTACCAACACATCTTCCGATGAGGAAGCAGAGCTGGTGGACTCAGGGGTGGACTCTCCTATCTCTGGGGCTGAAGTCGCTGAGGTGGTCAAAAAGCTCCTTGGCGGCAAGGCCCCGGGGGTGGATGAGATCCGCTCGGAGTTCCTTAAGGCTCTGGATGCTGTGGGGCTGTCCTGGCTGACACGCCTTTTTAAGAAGGGGGACCGGAGGGTGTGTTCCAATTACAAGGGAATCACACTCCTCAGCCTCCCTGGTAAGGTCTATTCAGGGGTCCTGGAGAGGAGGGTCCGCCGGATAGTCGAATCCCGGATTGGGGAGGCGCAGTGTGGTTTTCGTCCTGGTCGCGGAACAGTGGACCAGCTCTATACCCTCTTTGGGGTCCTGGAGGGGCATGGGAGTTTGCCCAACCAGTCTACATGTGCTTTGTGGACCTGGAGAAGGCATTCGACCGTGTCCCCTGGGGGCTTCTGTGGGGGATACTCCGGGAGTATGGGGTACTGGACCCCCTTGTACGGGCTGTCCGGTCCCTGTACGACACGTGTCAGAGCTTGGTCCGCATTGCCGGTAGTAAGTCGAATTCGTTCCTGGTGAGGGTTGGACTCCGCCAAGGCTGCCCTTTATCACCGATTCTGTTCATAACTTATATGGACAGAATTTCTAGGTGCAGCCAAGGTGTTGGGGGGATCCGACTTGGTGGCCTCAGGATTGGGTCCCTGCTTTTTGCGGATGACGTGGTTCTGTTGGCTTCATCTGGTCGTGATCTCCAGCTCTCGCTTGAGCGATTCGCGGCCGGGATGAGAATCAGCACCTCCAAATCTGAGAACATGGTCCTCAGCCGGAATAGGGTGGATTGCCCTCTCCGGGTCAGGAGTGAGGTCCTGCCTCAAGTGGAGGAGTTTAAATATCCCGGGGTCTTGTTCACGAGTGAGGGAAGTATGGAGCGCGAGATCGACAGACAGATCGGTGCGGCGTCTGCAGTAATGCGGGCTCTGTGCCGGTCTGTCGTGGTGAAGAAGGAGCTGAGCCAGAAGGCGAAGCTCTCGATTTACCAGTCGATCTACGTTCCTACCCTCACCTATGGTCATGAGCTGTGGGTCGTGACCGAAAGAACAAGATCTCGTATACAGGCGGCTGAAATGGGTTTCCTCCGCAGGGTGGCCGGGCTCACCCTTAGAGATAGGGTGAGGAGCTCGGTCATCCGGGAGGAGATCAGAGTAGAGCCACTGCTCCTCTGCATTGAGAGGAACCAGTTGAGGTGGCTCGGGCATCTGGTCAGGATACCTCCTGGACGCCTACCTGGTGAGGTGTTCCAGGCACGTCCCTCTGGGAGGAGACCCCGGGGAAGACCCAGGACACGCTGGAGGGATTACATCTCTCGGCTGGCCTGGGAACGCCTCGGGATCCCCCCCGCAGAGTTGGCAAATGTGGCTGGGGAGAGGGAAGTCTGGGCTTCCCTGCTTAGGCTGCTGCCCCCGCGACCCGACCCCGGATAGGCGGCAGAAGATGATGACAGAATAATACAGATGTGGAAGGAGGTGATAAGTTGTACTGTGTGGTAATATTTGGTGAAATATTACTGTTTGGATTCTAATCTACAACATCCAGTGCGAAGGCCCATTCTCATAACCACTAGGCCACCAATTTGCCCAGATATATGTGTGTGGAAAAAGGTAAAACATTTCTATTGAATAGAGGATGTTCAAGGTACTGGTAGAACTATTGGAGAGTTTTGCTATTGGCATAAAAATGCCTTTTTAGAACTTCCACCAGTGTGTAATCAGCAGAATTGCTAAAAGGGAAAGGTTGAACTAAACTTTTGTGAAGAAGAAGAAGCCATTGATCTTTTGGTCAACTGAGAAGCACCATAGACTGAAAAGCGTGGAGTTTCTTTTAATTCCTGGTCTTAGAGTGCCATCTGGTGGCGATGACATAAATGTTCAGTTTAGGTGCCATCAATAGGTACAACTAAGAGGTACAGGGTGGACTTGATATCGCACGCCATCCTTTCTTAAAAATCCATTTTTAAAAAGCCTTAGCTGATACTAACTATGCTGATGTAGTTGGTAACAAACAGACTTTGCTGGTTGCACTACACAAAAAAGTCAAGGGCAAGATTGAACGAAACTGCTGTTGGTCAACTGAAAAGCACCATGGACTGAAAAGCACGAAGTTTCTTTTAATTACTGGTCTTAGATTGCCATCTAGTGGCCATGTGTAGGAACACTTTTCTTTTTTAGGTGCAATGAATATTAAGAGGTACTGAGCTGACTTGATTTTTTTTTTTCAGAAAAGAAAATGGGGGTCAACACCACAATATACAAAACACTGAGAACTGGTAAAGACCTTTGCACCGTCTAAAATGTTTGACTTGACAAACTATAAATTTAAAGTAATAGTACAAATTTTTGTTTGGTTGTTGAAATGATTGTAAATAGCCACTTAAATCTGCTTGTGTAGTTTCTCAAATTACCTGTATTCTCAAAATATTCTCATTTTTCACAACAATAATGATGCTGCAGTATCAAGCCTTCTCTTAAACCATAGCTTGTCATCTGTGTCCACAGCTGAAAGTAACTGAACAACAGCACCAACCAAAGCCTCTACATGAGCCAAATAATATTCAAACACTGACCATTGGGAAGCTTTGTGTTAAATGCTGAATGAGAACCTAGGCCTTGTACACCACTATGCACTTGTGTCGCGGCCCACCCTGATAAAACAGTCCGCAGCTCCGTATGGAAAAAAATAAATCAATTGCTGAGTTGAATTTATGTTTTCTCCAATCTCAAGACAGAATTGAAAAAATGACAAAAATCTAAATAACTGAAAAAGTTTAAATGTGAAAAAAAACCAAACATATCTCCTGAATGAGGTTAATAATTTAATATGTGAATGGATAAAGTGCCAAAATGACAAAATCGAAGCACTGGGTTGACTTGATGTTACAAGGTTACGCCCACTTTAAAAAAAACAAAAAAACAATTGCAATAACTCTCAACCGAAACTAACAATGCTAACTTACACAGTACCAAACAGACCCTGCTGGTTAAAGAACACAGCTGGGAGCAATCATCTAACTTTACACATTCTGAACGAAAACAGGTTCAATAAAAGTAAAATTCCACCATGAATTTATGTAAAACTTCCTGGATTTTAAGAAGCATAAGTCAGATCTACATTGAGAAACATCTCTATGTGTACAGGACTGTTGTAAATAAATAAAATTGAAGTTGTCAGTATTTATAAGGCTGCCATGTACACTGGAAACTGGTGCAGAGCTCTGAACCCTGTTGAAGCAATTTCCAGCTCATTACGCAAAAACTGACCAATAGCTGAGCTGCATTTTCTCAGTGTCCAATCCGCATTTGGTTTGAAGGGCTTTCAGCCAATCAATAGCCTGAATTTGTTTTTGCGAAATGCTAAATATCTCAAAATCTACAAAAGTTTGCTATGACAAAAGTCATAACTTCATTCTCATGAATGTACCGAAGAGTTTAATATTTGATAGGCTGAAGTGGCACAAACGCGATGAACTGCATTCACACTGATTAAGTTTTTCCTAAAATGCTTCAAATAAAACACTTATCTTTCCTGCAAACTGTTTGGAACTCTACTCCTCCCACACCTTTTGTCTCACTTCAACCATTCAAATGTCAAACTCTTCAGCTCATTCAGGAGATATGTGCTATGACTTTTGGTCTTTCTAACATGTAAACCTTTCAAGTTATTCATATTTTTGCCAAATGTTAAAATCCTCTCCAGTGATTGGACAAAACGGAAGTCAGCTGAGCATTTGGTCCATTTTCTGCACCAGTACACAGGTACACATTGGTATACAGGTCACAAGTTCAAATCCAACGTGAGATAAAATATTAGTACTCCTGCCCAGTGTATGAGCAAGAGCTGTGGTGGCATAGTGGTTAAATGAATTAGCTTACTTTCAAAAGCTTGTAGGTTCAAATCCAGGTACTGGATCTTAATAAAGCTGGTCAGATTGCTGCCCTTCTCCCAATGCTAGTGTGCTACTTCAGCCAACCTTTTGCTGATTCCACATGGCAGGAAGCTTTAAAAATAACATTCCCATTTGTAAGCCAGGAAAGACAAGAGCGGTGGAGTGAGTACCATTAACGAGGGGAGGCAGAGGCAGGCTGAAGGTGGTCCACGTCTTTTTTTTTTATTTTCTTTGTAAAGTGCCAAGTGCAATAAAGTGCATCAGAGAGTTAAAAACAGAAGGTGGCTTCTCCAGCAGCCGAAGAGAAAAAAAAAACCTGATCTGTTCACGGCGCCTTAAATGCCGTCTGCTGAAATTGGATAAACCATAAAAAATCGACAGGTGTAACACAAAACAACATTAACCATAAACTCATATTCAGACTCTCTAACGCCAAACCATAACCACAACTAACAAAAAGAAAACCCCCAACCGAAATAAACCCCGAAACAAAACCACGCAGATGATAACTAAAGACTAAATAATACTGCATCCTAAAACCACCACCTTGTCTTTTTCCTCCCCTTGGTCCAGCCCGGAACGTTCTCCAGCGGTGTCTGGTCCCCGGGAAATCTTTTGGCCAGAAGCCACCTCCCTGGACACAAGAGGAGGACATAAATAAAAGCAAAACCCGACATACACTCTCACCTACACTCCACACTTTGAACATTCACGCATGCGTCCCACACCTAAAAGAAAGTACCAATTTAAAAGATGTACACATATATTGCACTTATCCAATCATAATTGTCGTGTTGCCACGCAGGACCGGCGGCTGCCATTACCGCAAGTGACGCCTCCCCGGCCGGACCTATGGGCATCAAACATTTTAATAAATAAATATATTTATTTTAAAACGACAATCATGTGCAATTTCTTTATGTGCAAATTAGCACTTCCCCAAGCGCAGAGTGCATAACCAAATGCTGTGAATATTTTAAAGTGCAATGTGCAAAGTGCTTGAGTGAACCCGTAATGAACAAGCCTGTTCATTACACCATTCCAATGGTAAAATATTTTGACACCTGTGTAAAATGCATTTGAGAGCTGTGACAGTGTGGTGGTTAAAGAAACGGGCTCTTGTTCAGATGTTTGCAGGTTTGCATCCCAATGTGTTGCCATCATAAATCAAGGTGGATAGTTGAGCTGCTTCTGCAAATGGTTATCCAATTGCATATCAATCATTAAGCATAATAGGGCATTCACAGTTGCTCTTCTGCAAAAAGAGTGTTTTTCTAGCTACTAATACTTGCTTCCTGTGAGGAATCACAAATCCTGGTGGGCACCTGGAGACAGTGACTGGTTAACTGCCAGCGAGTGAACTCTTGGTATTTTAGACATTCGCTTTTTTGGTGCAGAACAGAACAAGAGCACCACAAAGCAGCATGGGAAAAATGTAAATGAGCCACCTAGTGTGCCAATTACAGCAACTGTAATAGAACCTTGTAGGAAAAAGTGAAACCCAAACAGTTCCTGCAGCAGAGCATTCAGCGGAGTCAAAGAAGGGACAAGAAGCAGAAAAGTAAGGATGGTTTATTTATGTACAACGTTATGCTGGTTTAAATCATATTTAGTCAGGATTTCAGTCAGGATTTAGAGCTCATCATAGCACTGAGACAGCATTGGTGAAAGTTACTAATGACCTTCTTATGGCCTCAGACAAAGGACTTGTGTCCGTACTTATCTTGCTTGATCTTAGTGCTGCATTTGATACAGTCGATCATAACATTCTGTTACAGAGACTTTAACAGGTGGTTGGAATTACAGGTACAGCATTAAGCTGGTTTAAATCATATTTATCTGATAGACTTCAGTTTGTTCATGTAAATGACAAGTCCTCCTCACAAACTACAGTAAGTCATGGAGTTCCTCAAGGTTCTGTACTTGGACCAATACTCCTCACACTATATATGCTCCCTTTTGGCAAAATTATTAGACAGCATGGAATAAACTTTCATTGTTATGCAGATGATACTCAGATATACTTATCCTTTAAACCAGATGAAACAAATCAGCCCGACAGGCTACAAAATTGTCTCATAGACATAAAGACTTGGATGTCTAGAAATTTTCTCCTCTTAAACTCAGATAAGACTGAAATAATTCTCTTTGGATCTGAAAAACTCAGAGCTAAATTTTCCAGTTTTGTAATGAACCTGGATGGCATTACTTTAGCTTCCAGTGCTACAGTGAGAAACCTTGGAGTAATATTTGACCCTGACCTGTCCTTTGGCCCACATATTAAGCAGGTTACTAAAACAGCCTTCTTTCATTTACGTAATATAGCCAAAATTAGGGACATTCTGTCTCAGAGTGATGCAGAAAAACTGGTTCACGCTTTTGTTACTTCGAGACTAGATTACTGTAACTCTCTATTACTGGGCTGTCCTAAATATGCCCTGAAAAGCCTTCAGCTGATCCATGTTTACATTAGAACACTTGATGAGGTGTTGATGAGCTGCGGGGAACTTCACCCTAAAGTTTTATTGTTTAAAGTGTCCTGGTGCCAATTGAAGCAGCAGATTATCTGGGTAAAAACGACTGACATTGTGGCCAGCAGTTGTTCTATTCTTATGTGGCAAGCGACCAGCGGCCGTTCTGGACCACCGACCGTTCTGGACCACCAACCCTTCTGGACCACCGACCCTTCTGGACCACCAACCATCCTGGACCACCGAACCTCCTGGATCACTGGCCGTCCTGGACCACCGACCCTCCTGGACCACTGACCGTCCTGGACCACCGACCCTCCTGGACCACCGACCCTCCTGGACCACCAACCCTCCTGGACCACTGACTTTCTGCAGGGGCATCCCTGTGTGCAGCCACAGCTAATGGAAACAGCAGCCAATGCACACCAGCAGACTTGTTGGCCACCTCGGTTGCAGACGCATCCCCAGCATAGAAACCAGTGAGACTTTGTGTTCTGATTGCTGCATCGTGGAGAACTTTTCCAGCAACAGTGATGTGATTTGGTGGAAATCTCTGAACCTTTTATTAAACTGTTCCACCAGGATGTCAAAACATAAAAATAAAAATTAGCTCTGAAGTGTTGAGATCCAATGCATCTCCATGATCTGCCTGCTGCAGTAGAAACTTTTTCTGCTTCTCATCACGTTTATAAGCAGGCAAACAGTTTTTAAAGCTTTACATGCTGGAAAACACTTTCAGACCATGTACTTGATACAAAGCTGTATAAATAGAATGAATTGTTCATTATAGTTTTTCTTCGATTGCAGACATCTGTCTTCATTTACTCCCTTGTCAGGGGGCATATGACATGCAGGGTCCACCATGTCTGCCCCCACCCCAGCCCCACTACAGGTTGGCCTGTCTGCCACAAATGTTTGCTGATGTTTTACAGGATTGAAGCAAGTTACAAGATATAAAACATGATCTGTCTGGTTGAGTGGGCGGTTGTCCATACCAGCAGTGGAGGCGAGAGGGTTAGACTGGCCACCCGGGCTGATGAAGCATGAGTTAGTTAGGGGGGACTTAGGCTCCCCCCCCCCCCCCCCCCCACCCGCAGTCTTTGGAGTTGCTGGACCAGCGGGGAGGGTCTCGAGTCTTGGGTTGAGAAACGTTTTAAGACTATTCAAGTGTGTGTGTGTGTGTGTGTGTGTGTGTGTGTGTGCGTGTGAGGTCTAATTTGTTTTACAAATTGTTTAGCTGGCAGGCTGAGGGGGTGTCAGGTCCGGGATGGGCATAGCGGGCCTTCATATTCTTCCTGCTCTTTATAAGCAGACTAATGTGTGTTCGACTGTAGTACCCCCCTACACCTAGGACTGTGGACTGTCGCCCCGACATAACTGGCTGTTTCTTTTAACTGGTACCAATAAAGTGTATTATTCTTCCTCTCTGGATGCTCTCTGCTTCTGATTTGTTGGTCTTTGGAGGTGATCCCTTTAAAACCATCCTCAACACTCCTCGGCTAGCTGTTCATTGACACTTGTAAGACATCAAAAGCCCTCTTAATGGTGGAAAGTCAGTTGGAGAAAGTATATTTGAATGTCTTATATTTTATTTTAGATAAAACTTGGAACAAATTATAAAATAAAATCTATTTGTTCAATTAACAACCATCAGGAGATTGAGATTGAACCTTCAATTGCTTGAAAACCTTAGTTTGATGCCAAAGTTCATTTCTTGCATGAAGCTTTGCTGTAGGTGTTTTACATGTCACTTTAGCAGCTGTTTGGCTGTGTGCACAAGGTGAGGCTGCTCGTGAGCAACGGCTTATGGTTGAATAAGAAGCAGCTGGCACTGCTGACAGCTTGCCCTCCCTTCTTCGTCTCATGCACACCTCTTTTCATTTAGAGGAGTTTGTCAGTGCACCCAACCCTTCACCCGATGTCATTACACTTAATGAGGCTGAACATTGCATCTGAGTGTTGGTTTTAACTGACATGATTGAAGTCCCCACATTGTGCAACATACTTCCATGCACACACACTGTAGAGGAAACATGAAGAAGGACGAGGCCACCTCGTAGGAGCAGCAAGGAATGCTTTTCAAAGTGGAACAACTTTCCTCATCTGTGGCAACTAACCATATTGGCTTACTGTATCCTTACTACTATGTTTGTATCTTAAAAGTACTGGACAATAATTACTACTGCTGACAGCCTTAAAAACTTATCTTGTAAATTTTTTAAACATGTCTCACATTCAGAGTTTCCCTGCACAAGGTATACAAATCAGCGTGGAGGAAGCTTCACAGTCAGGTTCAGGTGAGATGGGTCTGCAGATTCACAGCTCCGTTGCTCCAAACATCATGAATTTACTTTTTCCACCATTAAAAAATAAAATCTTTTTAAGACCAAAACTCATGAGTTTTCAACTTGTCATGTCATTTTCTGAACTCTTAGTCCAGTTAAGGGTGGCAGGAAGCTGGAGTTGATCCCAGTAATCACTGGAGGAGAGGCAAGAAGACCTGGACAGGTCTCCAGTCCATTACAGAGACATACAGAGGGACACACAACCATTCACACCCACTCCTAGAGACAAGTAGCGTAACCAGTTGCCCTAACAGGCATGTGTTTGGACATGCAATAATTCATGAACATGTTAAAGGCAGAGTATGTAAGACTTCAAGACGATTCTTTCAACAAAGCACCACATAGTGGCAGTAATGAGCAAAACTCACTCCTCACCTCTCCCATCCCCGAAACACAGAGGAACCACTTTCATCGTCACCGTTCACAAGACTCAAGCTTTATTTACAAGCTGTGTGATGACATCCGGTATTTCAGTTCAGAGTGAACTGGTAAGTAACTGTTAACACAACAGCTTCTTCCTCACACTGATTTTCATCATCATTTATGATGTTGCTTTGTGAAGTAGTAAGTAAAAATGACTATATAGCATATGGAATAAACAATGCCAGTAAGAAGAGGCTAAGCTGCATGCTAAGCTAGCTATAGGTTAATTATAAATATTTCTGCATATGTTCAGCTGTTAGACTGAATCAGATGAACACAGTCAGAGGCAGTCAGACACTGACTGAGGGCCCTGGTTGTTGGGGCAGCTGCCCTTGGCCTGTCCTGGCCTTCGGGGGCCCCGGGAATGGGGGACGTGCCTCGTGCTGCAGGTGGCCCATCTTCTTGAGGGAGGGGCGCTTCCCTCGAGACCTAAATCCCCGGACCCCCCTCCTTCCCTTCTTCCACCACACACAGGCAGGGCGTTGGGAGGTGGACACGTTGATCTGGATGGTGAGAGAGGCCATCAAGGTGGTCTCCAT